>NC_084631.1:41404098-41504098 GCF_033978795.1 Nerophis ophidion
TATATATATATATATATATATATATATATATATATATATATATATATCCATCTATTTTCTACCGCTTATTCCCTTTGGGGTCGCTGGTGCCTATCTCCGCATATAATAGATATAATATAATATATATATATATGGGACGGCGTGGCGCAGTGGAAGAGTGGCCGTGCGCAACCCGAGGGTCCCTGGTTCAATTCCCACCTAGTACCAACCTCGTTACGTCCGTTGTGTCCTGAGCAAGACACTTCACCCTTGCTCCTGATGGGTGCTGGATGGCGCCTTGCATGGCAGCTCCCTCCATCAGTGTGTGTGAATGGGTAAATGTGGAAGTAGTGTCAAAGCGCTTTGAGTACCTTGAAGGTAGAAAAGCGCTATACAAGTACAGCCCATTTATTTATTTATTTATATATATATATATATATATATATATATATATATATATATATATATATATATATATATATATATAATGATAATAACAACAGTGTATCTAGTGTATCTATAAGGATGTTTTTCCCATCACAAAATCTGTTTCCTTTTTTTTAAATTCATATTATGTTTATAAACTCAGGAAATATGTCCCTGGACACATGGGGACTCAAATTCTGACCATTGTTTAATCCTCTAGCTACTTGGTATCAGATCGATACCTAAATGTGTGGTATCATCCAAAGCTAATGTAAAGTATCAACGAAGAGAAGAATAAGTGATTATTACATATGAACAGAAGTATAGATAGAACATGTTAAAAGAGAAAATAAGCAGATATTAACAGTAAATGAACAAGTAGATTACTAACTCATTTTCTACCATTTGTCCTTTTATAATATAGACAAAATAATATGTTACTGCATACGTCAGCAGACTAATTAGGAGTCTTTATTTGTTTACTTACTACTAAAAGACAAGTTTTCTAGTATGTTCACTATTTTATTGAAGGACTAAATGAAAATAATAAACATAAGTTTGATGTACACTAAGATTTTTTTGTTGAAATAAAGACATTAATGACATTTTTTTTGTGGTCCCCTTTATTCAGAAACGTATCAAAGTATCGAAGTACATTTTGTACCGGTACCAAAATATTGGTCTCAGGACAACCCTGGTACGTACTATGATGTACCGAACACGTCATTTCTACATTTCAAAAGACATCTGAACACATTTTGTACAACAGGTTTTATTGGGGAGTTTTTGAGTTGGCATAAGAACTTCCAAATGTAGTTTACTGACATAACACGCATTGTTGGGTGACACTGAAGTTTGAGATTAAGGATTCCTTTGTTAAAAAAAAAACTGTCTGTGCTCCCTTTTGTCTTCATCTGCTGGACTTGCTCCAGGATGCCAGACCTCCAAGAACAGGTTTTAGTGTTGATAGTAGCCAACAATAGTCCTAATGCCAAGCCGAGGAGTGGCTGCCCCGTAGGACCCAGGACCATCCATCATTCATGTTCACTTGTGACTATTCCAAGTTGAGACTATCGTGTCTTGCAGGCCCTCGTTGCCCAGATGTTGTCCACAGTGATGAAGACCTGGGGGCTGGTGACCCTACTGTGTCTGACGGCCCTGGCTGTGCTCTATACGTCCAAATGGAATCTGCCGTCCTTGTATTTGCGCAGGTCGCTTGAGTTGAAGTCATGCGACTGCCAGAAATGTTTGAGCGAGAGCGACCCGGGCGTTAAGGATCTTTTGGACGCGGCGCCCAAGCCCTTCTTGTCCAAGGGGGACCCCATTTTTGAGGAGGATTTCAACTGGTGGAAGGTTAGTGTTTGTTGTTATAGAGCAGGGGTCACCCGTAAGGACCAGATGAGTCGCCCGCTGGCCTGTTCTAAAAAATAGCTCAAATAGCAGCACTTACCAGTGAACTGCCTCTATTTTTTAAATTTTATTTATTTACTAGCAAGCTGGTCTCGCTTTGCTAGACATTTTTAATTCTGAGAGACAAAACTCAAATAGAATTTGAAAATCCAAGAAAATATTTCAAAGACTTGGTCTTCACTTGTTTGAATAAATTCATTTATTTTTTTTACTTTGCTTCTTATAACTTTCAGGAAGACAATTTTAGAGAAAAAATACAACCATAAAAATGATTTTGGGATTTTTAAACACATAAACTTTTTAAATTCCTTCCTCTTCTTTCCTGACAATTTAAATCAATGTTCAAGTACATTTCTTTTTTTTTTATTGTAATGAATAATACATTTTTATTTAATTTTTCATTTTAGCTTCTGTTTTTTTGACGAAGAATATTTGTGAAATATTTCTTCAAACTTATAATGATTAAAATTTAAAAAAATATTCTGGCAAATCTATAAAATCTGTAGAATCAAATTTCAATCTTATTTCAAATTCTTTTGAATTTCTTTAAAAATGTTTGTTCTGGAAAATTTAGAAAAAATAATGATTTGTCTTAGAAATATAGCTTGGTCCAATATGTTATATATTCCAACAAAGTGCAGATTGGATTTTAAACTATTTAAAACATGTCATCAAAATTCTAAAATTAATCTTAATCTGGAAAAATTACGAATGATGTTCCATAAATAATTTTGAAAACATTTTTTTAGATATATTCTAATTAGCTAGTTTTTCTCTCCTTTTTTTCGGTTGAATTTTGAATTTTAAAGAGTCGAAATTGAAGATAAACTATGTTTCAAAATTTAATGTTCACTTTTTTCGTGTTTTCTTCTCTTTTAAACCCTTCAATTAAGTGTTTTTTTTCATCATTTATTCTCTACAAAAAACTTTCCATTAAAGGAAAAAAAAATGTACGAAGGAATGACAGAGAGAAATACCCATTTTTTTATATATATAGATTTATTTATTAAAGTTAAATTGAGCAAATTAGCTATTTCTGGCAATTTATTGAAGTGTGTATCAAACTGGTAGCCCTTTGCATGAATCAGTACTCAAGAAGTAGCTCTTGGTTTCAAAAAGGTTGGTGACCCCTGTTATAGATCATCTTTTTCTGCTTTTTTTTTATCCATTACTGAAGAGAATCAGTGTAACCTCGGTTTTCTCTTCCAAAAGGAATGGAAAACTGGCTCTTTTTCAGAATCAGTCCCCAGTGTATCACTTCCTTGGAATTGCTCGCCAGCTTTTCAAAGGGTTACTTCCTGTGGGTTGGAATGACGTCATTACGTAACTTGCCTAGTGACGTCATGGCGCCTAAGTCGCAGAAACTCTCCAAAGATTGGCTAGATTTTACAAACCCCGTTTCCATATGAGTTGGGAAATTGTGTTAGATGTGAATATAAATAGAATACAATGATTTGCAAATCCTTTTCAACCCGTATTCAGTTGAATATGCTACAAAGACAACATATTAGATGATCAAACTCATAAACATTTTTTTTTTTTTGCAAATCATTAACTTTAGAATTTGATGCCAGCAACACGTGACAAACAAGTTGGGAAAGGTGGCAATAAATACTGATAAAGTTGAGGAATGCTCATCAAACGCTTATGTGGAACATCCCGCAGGTGTGCAGGCTAATTGTGAACAGGTGGGTGCCATGATTGGGTATAAAAACAGCTTCCCAAAAAATGCTCAGTCTTTCACAAATAATGTTGGGGTGAGGATCACCACTTTGTAACAAATTGTCGAACAGTTTTAGAACAACATTTCTCAACGAGCTATTGCAAGGAATTTAGGGATTTTACCATCTACGGTCTGTAAAATCATCAAAAACTTCAGAGAATCTGGAGAAATCACTCCATGTAAGTGATGATATTACGGACTTTTGATCCCTCAGGCGGTACTGCATCAAAAATCGACATCAGTGTGTAAAGGATATCACCACATGGGCTCAGGAACACTTCATAAAACCACTGTAAGTAACTACAGTTGGTCGCTACATCTGTAAATGCAAGTTAAAACTCTGCTATGCAAAGCCAAACTCATTTATCAACAATATCCTGAAACGCTGGGCCCGAGCACACCTAAGATGGACTGATGCAAAGTGGAAAGGTGTTCTGTGGTCTGACGAGTCCACATTTCAAATTATATTTGGAAATAGAGGATGTGGTATCCTCCAGAACGAAGAGGAAAATAATCTTTCGGATTGTCATAGGCACAAAGTTGAAAATCCAGCATCTGTGATGGTGTGGTGATGCATTAGTGCCCAAGGCATGGGTAACTTACACATCTGTGAAGGCACCATTAATGCTGAAAGGTACATACAGGTTTTGGAGCAACATATCTAGTCATCCAAGCAACATTTTCATGGACGCCCCTGCTTATTTCAGCAAGACAATGTCAAGCCACATTCAGCACGTGTTACAACAGCGTGGCTTCGTAAAAAAAAGAGTGTGGGTACTTTCCTGGCCCGCCTGCAGTCCAGACCTGTCTCCCATGGAAAATGTGTGGCGCATTATGAAGCGTAAAATAGGACAGCGGAAACCCCGGACTGTTGAAGGACTGAAGCTCTACATAAAACAAGAATGGGAAAGAATTCCACTTTCAAAGCTTCGACAATTAGTTTCCTCAGTTCCCAAACGTTTATTGAGTGTTGTTAAAAGAGAAGGTCATGTAACACAGTGGTGAACATGCCCTTTCCTAACTACTTTGGCACGTGTTGCAGCCATGAAATTCTAAGTTAATTATTATTTGCAAAAAAAAATTAAGTTTATGAGTTTGAACATCAAATATGTTGTCTTTGTAGCATATTCAACTGAATATGGGTTGAAAAGGATTTGCAAATCATTGTATTCTGTTTATATTTACATCTAACACAATTTCCCAACTCATATGGAAACGGGGTTTGTACAAGAACAGATGGAAACAGGGCTCGGGCTGCACGATTAATGGAAACGCATTCAACATCCAGGTTGTAATTAGTGCGGTAAAAAATAAATTGCAAGAGGCAGTTTTTTTTCCGCCTTCACCGTCACTGGCACTTGAGTGACAGCCATGTTGGCCAATCCCAATTCTTGAGTCTGGCGTTTGTTGGTCTTACAGCAAGTACGACGTCTTACTTTGTGCATCACTCCCAGCACCTGAGCACGTTTATGTAACAGTAAATTAACTGGTCAGAGTGATCCTTCTTTTTGTTCATTCACAATCTTTGTCTCGGCGCAGACTGTGTTGTGATGAAATTTCATTTCCGCTGTCTTTCCGGCACACACCAGTGACGCCAAAAAAAAAAAATCATTTTCAGGCCACATTGCATTTACACTGCAGTGACATTTGAAAAGATCAGATTCCAATGGGATTCAGGACTACCTCCTGATGTGACCTGAGTCTGATCCCAAAAGGATACATTTGAAGCACTTTAGAGGATTTAGACTGGCAAAAAAAAAAATCAGATCTCAGTCATTTGAGGACACAAAAATCAGATTTTATGTGCCAAAAATACAACGTCCAAACTCATATTTCCAATCTGGGGGAAATAAATACACTTTACAATGTTCATATTCTATTTACCGTATTTTAAAGCGAGCTTAAAATCCTTTTTTAAATTTTTTTCACAAAACTCGACATTGCGCCTTATAACCCGATGCGCCTAATGCACAGCATAATTTTGGTTGTACTTACCGACCTTGAAGCAATTTTTTTGGTACATGGTGAAATAAGTGTGACCACTAGATGGCAGTCACACATACAAGATACACGTACACTGAAATATGATAGCAGTCACACATAAGAGGTCCGTGTTCAGTTAAAGTTAAAGTACCAATGGTTGTCACACACACACTAGGACTCGTCAGACCACAGAACACTTTTCCAGTTTGCATCATTTCATCTTAGATGATCTCGGGCCCAGAGAAGCCGGCGGCGTTTCTGGATGTTGTTGATAAATGGCTTTTGCTTTGCATAGTAGAGCTTTAACTTTCACTTACAGATGTAGCGACCAACTGTATTTAGTGACAGTGGTTTTATGAAGTGTTCCTGAGCCCATGTGGTGATATCCTTTAAAGATTGATGTCGGGTTTTGATACAGTGCCGTCTGAGGGATGGAAGGTCACGGTCATTCAATGTTGGTTTCCGGCCATGCCGCTTACGTGGAGTGATTTCTCCAGATTCTCTGAACATTTTGATGATATTATGGAGCGTAGATGTTGAAATCCCTAAATTTCTTGCAATTGCACTTTGAGAAACGTTCTTAAACTGTTTGACTATTTGTTCACGCAGTTGTGGACAAAGGGGTGTACCTCGCCCCATCCTTTCTTGTGAAAGACTGAGCATTTTTTGGGGAAGCTGTTTTTATAGCCAATCATGGCACCCACCTGTTCCCAATTAGCCTGCACACCTGTGGGATGTTCCAAATAAGTGTTTGATGAGCATTCCTCAACTTAATCAGTATTTATTGCCACCTTTCCCAACTTCTTTGTCAAGTGTTGCTGGCATCAAATTCTAAAGTTAATGATTATTTGCAAAAAGAACTAAAGTTTATGAGTTTGAACATCAAATATGTTGTCTTTGTAGCATATTCAACTGAATATGGGTTGAAAAGGATTTGCAAATCATTGTATTCTGTTTATATTTACATCTAACACAATTTCCCAACTCATATGGAAACGGGGTTTGTAATTTTGAAGGCTATAATTGGACTCATTTGTTAAATGGACCAGGACATAACATCTGATTGTCGTTTTCTACGTGTCAGCACTTGCAGAGTGAAAAGAGACCCTTCAGTTTCTTCAAAGAAACGGTCAACAAACTCTTCACCATCTTTCCAGCCGTGCCCGACGTGGAGGCGGCGTCGCCCGACCTCTGCAGGACGTGTGCAGTGGTGGGCAATTCAGGCAACCTCAAAGGCTCGCACTACGGACCACTGGTTGATTACCACAACATCGTGATCAGGTAGCCCCGCCCACCTCCATTCTTGTAAACGAGCGTATGTAATGACTGAGGTGGCGACTAGAATGAACGGCGGGCGCACCAAAGACTACGAGGAGGACGTGGGCACCAAGACGACTCATCACGTCATGTATCCTGAGAGTGCCAAGTATTTGGACAACTCCACACATCTGGTCTTCTTTCCATTCAAGATCAACGACCTCCTGTGGCTGCTCAAGACCTTCACTCCCAGGTAGATTGTTGACTCTTTCTCACGGTTAACTTGGCGCTTACATGAGAGATCATTTATTGGTACCAAGGGAAATATATTTTCACCAACAAAGGGAAATTATATAAACAAAAATACAAAAGCAGTGAAGTTGTCACGTGTAAATTGTAAATAAAAAGAGAATACAATGATTTGCAAATCCTTTTCAACTTACCGTATTTTTCGGACTATAAGTCGCATTTTTTTTTTCATAGTTTGGCCTGGGGGTGCGACTTACACTCAGGAGCGACTTGCCTGTGAAATTATTAACACATTACCGTAAAATATCAAATAATATTATTTATCTCATTCACGTAAGAGCCTAGACGTATAAGATTTCATGGGATTTATGGATTAGGAGTGAGAGATAGTTTGGTAAAGGTATAGCATGTTCTATATGTTATAGTTATTTGAATGACTCTTACCATAATATGTTAGGTTAACATACCAGGCACCTTCTCAGTTGGTTATTTACCGTATTTCCTTGAATTGCCGCCGGGTATATAGTATGCGCCTGCCTAGAATTACTGCCGGGTCAAACTCCTTTCGCAAAATATTATTTTATTAGCGCATGTCTAGAATTTCCGCCGGGTCAAACTCGTCATGTCCTGAGTGACACTTCATCTGTCATCATTTTCAAAATGGAGGAGGCTGATTTCAATCATTTGAAAAGCATTAAGGGAAGAAGATTAAGAGCTATTCAGTAGGATTTAAGGTCCAAGCTATTGAATATGCTAAAAAGAACAGTAAGCAGCTATGTTTTATGAATATACCGTAGCTGCGTGTGTCAAATATTAAATGACTCCCGCCTCCTGGTGGTAGAGGGCGCTAGTGATCGTTCTTGCGACTACTCGGCTGCAGAAGAAGTGACAACAAGCAGCGAACGTTTATTTTTTCCTCTCGCTTGCACTTTTAACATGGAGGATTACATATCTAAAATAAAACATTTTCCTAAACTGGACTTTCAATCGAAGCAGGAGGTAATAAAGGAAGATCTTCATCGAGACAGAGAGACTTTTAAAACTGAAGAAAGATAAGGAAGACTTCTATAAACAAGTTATCCATGCTTTTGATCAGAAGGAGCTGCGCATGGACTTCATTTATAAGTAAAGGTAAGACCATAATAAAGTATTTTTTATTGAATGTGCTTTTCATGATGGAATCCTTACATCACACTCAAATTTATTAGCGTAGGCCTAAATTTACCTTTGGTAAACGCCGGAGTGAGAAGAGGTTTTAAATTAATTAGCGCCCTGGCAGCAATTCAAGGAAATACGGTATGCGTCGTATAACGCAGTGGTGCCCAACCTTTTAGTATCCACGGACCGGTCAACGCTTAATAAGTTGTCCCGAAAGTTGTCATGAAAAAGGGACGTTTTTGTCATGAAAAAGGGAGGTTTTTGTGGTTGGTGCACTAATTGTAAGCGTATATTGTGTTTTTTATGTTGATTTAATACAACAACAACAACAAAAAAAGTATTTTTATTTTTTTAAATAAAGATGAAATAAAAAATTATTCTGCAGCCCGGTACCAATTGTTCACCATTCTTTATTTACTTTAAATTGCCTTTCAAATGTCTATTCTTGCTGTTGGGTTTTATCAAATAAATTTCCCCCAAAAATGCGACTTATATATGTTTTTTTTTCCTTCTTATGCATTTTCGGCCGGTGCGACTTATACTACGGAGCGACTTATACTCCGAAAAATACAGTATATATGATTGAATACACTGAAAAGACAAGATATTTAATGCAAAGCCTGATTCAAAATGGTTGCCGAAGTGCATATAGTGACCAACTGGCAATAGTCATCACTTTTGATGTTCACCTTGAACATTTTATATCCGTAAGCAATTAATGAAAAAATAGGGGCAGTTAAAAAGAATAAAGTAGTGAACGTGTTATCACATGAATCAGTGCAACACATCGCATCACATTGTCGAAATAAGTCAACATAACAATGCAAACCTTATCTTTATCACAAATTCCTGTTGCGTATGTGTGAATATTTGTGATTTCCATGACTCATGTCATGTGGGAGTTAAGATGAGGCAATAAGCGCAATGTTGATTGTCAAGAGTGATATGTGCTGCTGTGCTCCACCCTTTTCCAGAGAAGTTGGCAAGGAGAACCCAGAGAAGCGGGGCAACAAGGACTTGGTGAGTTCCGCCAATCAAGTATCGCACCTTGTCTGTTGCTTGAAGACCTGAGCACGACACCTGTGTCTCCAGGTGATGATCCTCAACCCTGGCTTCATGAAACACGTCCATGAAACGTGGCTGCATAAGACCGGCAGCTACCCGTCCTCTGGATTCATGACCTTGGTTCTCAGTATGCAGATGTGTGATGAGGTAAGCAATGGAAGTACGGTAAGCACATTTGATTTATAACAATCACAAAGTGCTGTACAAAACATAGGAGAATTAAAAGAACAGTTGAATTAAAGCTGCAAGCAGCGTTGGTCGGGTCCGCCTTTGGCCGCTGCCGCCGTGTCCCGAGTCCCGATCTTAGTCAGACCTACATAGAAGTTTTTTATTCCATGTCTCTACGACATTTCTAACAGAAGTTACATGCAGTTTTGTCTGTTTTTTTTCCTAGAGGACGCTAAGCGCAATTTTGATTTTTGGGGTTTGGTTTTTTATTAGATGGCAGTTTTTGCGAGTCCTGATATGTGTGTAAAATTTGGTGAGTTTTGAAGCATGTTAAGGGGGTGAAATTACAGATCGACGATTCTGGATGTTGTTGATAAATGGCTTTTGCTTTGCATAGTAGGACAGTTGAATTAAAACAACACTTAAAGGCCTACTGAAAGCCACTACTAGCCACCACACAGTCTGATAGTTTATATATCAATGATGAAATATTAACATTTCAACACATGCCAATACGGCCTTTTTAGTTTACTAAATTGCATTTTTAAATTTCCTGGGAGTTTCGTCTTGAAAACGTGTAATGATGACGTGTACACACGACGTCACGCGTTTTTAGGAAGTATGAGCGCTGCACACACACACAGCTAAAAGTCATCTGCTTTAACGGCACAATTACACAGTATTTTGGACATCTGTGTTGCTGAATCTTTTGCGATTTGTTCAATTAATATTGAAGAAGTCAAAGTAGAAAGATGGGGTTGGGAAGCTTTAGCCTTTGGCCACACAAACACAGGGTGATTCCTTGTTTAAAATTTCTGGAGGTGAAAATTTACTATGGATCAGAGCGCGGTCAAGCCAACATGAAACACGACGGAATGTCAACCAGCAGGTTTTGGTGTGAAAATTGTGGTTAAAAAGTCGCTTCTTACCGGAGAAAAGCTGAGCTTGTGCCGTCCATGAAGCTGCCGTCGACTTCCCTGAGACACTGGCGTCAAGACACCCGTGGACGTACACCTCCGACTATCAGGTACTATTTAACTCACTAAAACACTAGCAACACAATAGAAAGATAAGGGATTTCCCAGAATTATCCTAGTAAATGTGTCTAAAAACATCGGAATCCGTCCCAGTGCAATTGCGTTTTTTTTTTGTTTTTTTTTCTAGTCCGTCGCTATCAATATCCTCAAACACTAATTTTTCATCTTTGCTCAAATTAATGGGGAAATTGTCGTTTTCTCGGTCCGAATAGCACTTTTTGTTGGAGGCTCCCATTTCTAAACAATGTGAATATGTGAGGAGCCATCAAACATGTGACCTCATCGTCTGCGACTTCCGGTACAGGCAGGGCTTTTCTCTTAGCACCGAAAGTTGGGAACTTTATCGTCGATGTTCTCTACTAAATCCTTTCAGTAAAAATATGGCAGTATCGCGAAATGATCAAGTATGACACATAGAATGGACCTGCTATCCCCGTTTAAATAAGAACATCTCATTTCAGTAGGTCTTTAAGTCAGTTTGTTTTTTTATTTAACCAAGATACTCTCATTGAGATGAATATAAACATCTTTTTAAGGGAGTCCTGGCCAAGAGGCAGCAAAAGATAGTTACAAATACTTGTCATCCACTTTAAGAACAGTTACAATTTAGAAACATCATCTCAAACGCTCTCAATATAGACTTCAAAGCGTTCCATGAAATAAGTTCAGTTAATTTCCAGTCTTTTTGCAGCATCCGTCCATGTAAAAGTGAGCAGGGTAAACAAAAGTCCTTTTCCCAGTTTTGTGCGGGCATATGGAACAGTGAGCAAGAAATGATCATTTGAAAGCCAACAACGAGGGTTCTGGGTTACAGAAAATAAGATGAAACTTCATATTTCCAATACAAAATGTTTTGTTATTTGATCAAAACATGCTCAGAGGAAAGGAATGCATATTAAATGTTTCTCTGAACGGAGTTCATGTTGAACAAGTTAAAGAAGCCAGGTTGCTGGGAGTTACAATAAATGAAAGACTATCTTGGGCCACTCACATTAAAAACATAGTAACAAAAATGAGCAGAAGCATTTCAATCATAAGAAGAAGGAACTATTTTTTAACTAACACAACTACGAAGCAAGTTATACAATCCCTTGTATTGTCACATCGTGACTACTGCTCAGCAAACTGCTCTAATGCTTCTAATCAAGATCTAAATAAAATCCAGTTTACCCAAAACAGAGCTGCCAGACTAGTTCTCCATTGCTCATTTCGGAGATCATGCATCAGGAATTGTCATGGATGACAGTTGGTGAAAGACTAGCGTGTAGTTTGATTCTATTTTTAAAAAACATCTATACATACCATAAACCTTCGTATCTGTATTCTCAGCTGTTGCTTGCCAGTGACAGTCACAACTACGGTACCAGGCTAGTGACAGTCACAACTACGGTACCAGGCTAGTGACAGTCACAACTACGGTACCAGGCTAGTGACAGTCACAACTACGGTTACCAGGCTAGTGACAGTCACGACTACGGTACCAGGCTAGTGACAGTCACGACTACGGTACCAGGCTAGTGACAGTCACAACTACGGTACCAGGCTAGTGACAGTCACAACTACGGTACCAGGCTAGTGACAGTCACAACTACGGTACCAGGCTAGTGACAGTCACAACTACGGTTACCAGGCTAGTGACAGTCACAACTACGGTTACCAGGCTAGTGACAGTCACGACTACGGTTACCAGGCTAGTGACAGTCACGACTACGGTTATCAGGCTAATGACAGTCACAACTACGGTTACCAGGCTAGTGACAGTCACAACTACGGTACCAGGCTAGTGACAGTCACAACTACGGTACCAGGCTAGTGACAGTCACAACTACGGTACCAGGCTAGTGACAGTCACAACTACGGTTACCAGGCTAGTGACAGTCACGACTACGGTTACCAGGCTAGTGACAGTCACGACTACGGTACCAGGCTAGTGACAGTCACGACTACGGTACCAGGCTAGTGACAGTCACAACTACGGTACCAGGCTAGTGACAGTCACGACTGCGGTACCAGGCTAGTGACAGTCACAACTACGGTACCAGGCTAGTGACAGTCACAACTACGGTACCAGGCTAGTGACAGTCACAACTACGGTACCAGGCTAGTGACAGTCGCGACTACGGTACCAGGCTAGTGACAGTCACGACTACGGTTACCAGGCTAGTGACAGTCACGACTACGGTACCAGGCTAACCCTAAGAGGTGCTCTCACACGTCTTAAACCCAAAAGTGATGTTTTGAAAAAGACTGTAATGTATCGGGCAATCACTTATTGGAATCCACTTCCACAATATCTGCTATCAATCACCAGCATAGTGGCTTTTAAGAATAGATTAAGGAGAGGTATAGCGGAAAGAGATATTCTAGATTGTACCTAATGTCATGACTGTTTTTATTAACTATTGACTATTTTATCGATTTTGGGATAAGCAGTAGAAAACGGAAGGATAGTCCTTTTTCGTCACTTATTGTTTATATTTGGTACACTAATGTGTATATTTATTATCTGATCATGTTGTACTGCATTTTAATCTTTTTTTTTTTTGTGATTGTGTGATGTTTTTTGCCTGGACCCCAGGAAGAATAGTCTCCACTGCGGTGTAGACTAAGGGGGATCCTTAATAAACTCAACTAAACAAGAGTCAACATGTGATTAAACGTAGGAGGGCAGTAGAAGAATCATGGCCTTACTAACTAGATGTGTCCGTGCTCCAATGCTGACCTTGAAGTGAAATGCTGACAGAATGTTGTATGAATGGAAGAACAGTTTCAATGTTGGAATGGTTTGAATGTTCAAGAGTTTGAATTCCCAGGAAAAACAACAGCCTTTGGTTTGGAACTTGGGAAAGTGTTAGTTTTAAAGTCCAGGATGAGTGGAATGTGTTGGTGTTGGGATGGTTTGAATAGGTTGAAAACTGTGAGAATTGTGCGACTTGGAAAAATTTCCCATTCATTTCAATGGGAACTTTGTGGGAAAGTGGGATTTTTTTGGAAACGACTAATTGGTTGGTGTTGGAATTGTTAAAATCGGTCAAGAAATGTTGAAGTAGAAACTGTTTTTAAATTGAGAAATTGTATTAAAGAATTTTGGGAAAACCGGGAAATGTTCAAGTTCTTAAACCACTCTCCCACGGCGCCACGCCGTGGGAGAGTGGCCGTGCGCAACCCGAGGGTCCCTGGTTCAAATCCCACCTAGTACCAACCTCATCACGTCCGTTGTGTCCTGAGCAAGACACTTCACCCTTGCTCCTGATGGGTGCTGGTTGGCGCCTTGCATGGCAGCTCCCTCCATCAGTGTGTGAATGTGTGTTTGAATGGGTAAATGTGGAAGTAGTGTCAAAGCGCTTTGAGTACCTTGAAGGTAGAAAAGCGCTATTCAAGTACAACCCATTTACCATTTAGTTTGTTTGTCCTGACAATGAAATGTTTGGACAGTGGAACGGTTGAAAAATGTGAAAGGAGTCATCGCACTAAAAAAGGTTGGAAATAAGGTGAGAAAAAGACGGGAATTCCTGGAAATGTGTTGAACGTGGAAAAATGGGTGTTTGAATTTCAAGGATGAATTGGAGGGTAGAATGGTTTGAATCGGTTTAAAAATGTGGGAATTGTATGAGGTTTTAAAAATGGATGATTAATTTGGAATGGGGAATATGTCCCTAAAACTGGAAATTCTAGGAAAGGAGTTAAAGGAGAGCACACAATTCCTGAACAAGCTGAATATTTTGAAGTTGATCGAGAGGAGCCGGATGAGGTGGTTCAGGCATCTGGTCAGGATGCCACCCGAACGCCTAGGGAGGTGTTTAAGGCACGTCCGACCGGTAGGAAGGAGGCCACGGGGAAGACCCAGGACACGTTGGGAAGACTATGTCTCCCGGCTGGCCTGGGAATGCTTTGGGATTCCCTGGGAGGAGCTGGACGAATTGGCTGGGGAGTTGTAAGTTTGGGGTTCTCTGCTTTGGCTGCTGCCCCCGCGACCCGATCTCGGATAAGCGGAAGAAGATGGATGGAACGGTTTAAATCGGATAAAAATTGTAGGAGTTATGGTAAATGGGTTGAATTGCCGCTGGGGCGCTAATTAATTTAAAACCTCTTCTCACTCGGGCTCTTACCAAAGGCATGCGGTACATTTAGGCCTGCGCTTAAAAATGTGAGTGTGATGTAAGGATACTATCATGAAAAGCACATTTAATGAAAAAAATAAACGTTATTATTATGGTCTTACCTTTACTTATAAATGAAGTCCATGCGCAGCTCCTTCTGATCAAAAGCATGGATAACTTGTTTATAGAAGTCTTCCTTATCTTTCTTCAGTTTTAAAAGTCTCTCTGTCTCAATGGAGATTTTCTTTTATTACTTCCTGCTTCGATTGAAAGTCCAGTTTAGAAAACTGTTTTATTTTAGATATGTTATCCTCTATTTTAAAAGTGCAAGCGAGAGGGAAAAAAAACCGATCAATGCTCACTCTTGCGGGTCCAGTTCATGGTCAGTAGGTGTGTAGCCATAGCGCGCTCTCGTTTGGTTTGCTCCCGACGTGCAGACCGCTGCTATCAGTTAGCTCGGCTCCTCACGGGTAATGCGGGCGACGACAGAATTATCCTCGGACAAATCCCCCTCCCGTTCTGCTCTCTTTATCCCACCGCTGCCACCATGAAGTGTTATGGTATAAATAATACACTGGGTATTTATGACTGGAACATGCTTTATTTCAGCCTGGTTGTTTACATAGCCAGCATAGGAGTAGTGGTGTTACATCCTAAAAGGTCGGTCGTGCACCTCCCGCGTCATATCCGTTCCCAGCACACTTGTTGTCACTTCTTCTGCAGCCGAGTAGTTGCAAGAAGGATCACTAGCGCCCTCTACCACCAGGTATTTGACACACGCAGCTACGGTATATTCATAAAACATAGCTGCTTACTGTTCTTTTTAGCATATTCAATAGTTTGGACCTTAAATCCTACTGAATAGCTCTTAATATTCTTCCCTTAATGCTTTTCAAATGATTTAAATCAGCCTCCTCCATTTTGAAAATGACGACAGGTGAAGTGTCACTCGCGACGTGACGAGTTTGACCCGGTGGAAATTCTAGGCATATGCTAATTATTTGGCAAAACGAGTTTGACCCGGCGGAAATTCTCGGCATATGCTAATTATTTTGCGAAACGAGTTTGACCCGGCGGAAATTCTAGACATGCGCTAATAAAAATATTTTGCGAAACGTGTTTGACCCGGCGGGAATTCTAGACATGCGCTAATAAAAATATTTTGCGAAACGTGTTTGACCCGGCAGTATTTCTAGGCAGGCGCATACTATATACCAGGCGGCAATTCAAGGAAATACAGTACTCGTATAGCGCTTTTCTACCTTAAAGGTACTCAAAGCGTTTTGACACTATTTCCACATTCACCCATTCACAGACACATTCACACACTTATGGAGGGAGATGCCATGCAAGGCGCTAACCACCAAACACCTGAAGTGTCTTGCTTAAGGACACAACGGACGTGATGAAGTTGGTAGAAGGTGGGGATTGAACCAGGAACCTTCAGGTTGCTGGCACGGCCACGCTCCCAACGGTGCCAACTCTCCCAATGTTTTGAAGTGGAATTCTTTCCCATTCTTGCTTGATGTCCAGCTTAAGTTGTTCAAATCTCCCTTCTCATATTTTACCCTTCATATTGCACCACACATAATCAATGTCTGGACTACAGGCAGGCCAGTCTAGTACCCGCACTATTTTACTATAAAGCCACACTGTTGTAACACGTGGCTTGGCATTGTCTTGCTGAAATAAGCAGGGGCGTCCATGATCACGTTGCTTGGATGGCAACATATGTTGCTCCAAAAGCTGTATGTACCTTTCAGCATTAATGGTGCCTTCACAGATGTGTAAGTTACCCATGCCTTGGGCACTAATACACCCCCATACCATCACACATGCTGACTTTTACACTTTCACCCTAGAACAGTCCGGATGGTTCTTTTCCTCTTTGTCCACAGTTTAAAAAACAATATGGAAATTTGGACTCGTCAGATCACAGAACACTTTTCCACTTTGTATCAGTCCATCTTAGCTGAGCTCGGGCCCAGCAAAGCATTTCTGGGTGTTATTGATAAATGGATTTGGCTTTGCATTGTAGAGTTTTAACTTGCACTTACAGATGCAGCGACCAACTATAGTCACTGACAGTGGCTTTCTGAAGTGTTCCTGAGCCCATGTGGTGATATCCTTTACACACTTATGTGGCTTTGATGCAGTACCGCCTGAGGGATTTAAGTTTCGTAATATCATGGCTTACCTGCAGTGATTCTCCACATTCTCTGAACCTTTTGATGATATTACAGATCGTAGATGATGAAATCTCCAAATTCCATGAGGTAGTTGGTTGAGAAACGTAGGACAATTTTCTCACACATTGGTTGACAAATGAGCATTTCATACAAAATTCTTTTATAGCCAATCATGGCACCCACCTGTTCCTAATTAGCCCGTCCACTTGTGGGGTGTGTCCAAATAAGTCTTTGATGAGCATTCCTCAACTTTCTCAGTCAGTTTTGCCACTTGTGACAGCTTTTTTGAAACATCACATTCCAAATGAGCTAATATTTGCAAAAAATAACAAAGTTTGTCAGTCTGAAGGTTAAATATCTTGTCTTTGCAGTCTATTCAACTGAAAATAAGTTGAAAAGGATTTGTTGTATTTTCTTTTTATTTACCATTTACACAACGTGACAACTTCACTGCTTTTGGATGCACAATTTGAAATGGAACAAAGCTGTGCTAATTAGAGCTATTGGCTTTTTAAAGTATTTTTTATGCAAATTCTACTTCTATTAGAAATGATACAAGTAAATTTGACTTTGAAACTTTGTCCAAACATCAAATCATTCATATTTTAAAGTTTTTTTGGTTTTTTTTTCAGGTGAGTGTTTTTGGGTTCGGCGCAGACCGAGATGGAAACTGGAACCATTATTTTGAAATCCTGAAGAACAAAAGGCTGAGAACTGGACCTCACGCTGGCACGCAGGAGTATGAAGTGATCCAACAGTTGGAGGGCAAGCAGACCATTCGCCTCCTTAAAGGATTTTAATGTCATGAATAATACACGATACTCAGTGACTCAGGTGACAAAATATTTATTCATCTTTCATTGTTGGAAGAAATGCAACATATGCAAGGCACAGATAGTTTTTTCCCTGCAGGCAAAGTGATACAAATATTTATATATTATATACCTCCATTGCCTTTAAGATGCCTTAATGACCAAAACGGGGACTTTTAGTTTTTATTAGAGAGTTAAAGTCATTGTCATTTATTGACTATGATTATTTTGCCTTAGATGAAAAAATGAAATTAATATATTTGAGTACTTAGGAATGCGAGTAGACACTTTATAAGTAGAAAAGGACATTGAGTGTACTTGTATGGTGGACAAAACAAGTACTTATAACCCAATGATGTTACGAGGTTACAGAAATGCTCATAAAAAGATATATTTTACTGACAAAATTATAGGATTGTACACTTTATCCCATGCTTATATCTCATTGTGCAACATGTGAATGTTAAAAAGGGAACTACAAACCCCGTTTCCATATGAGTTGGGAAATTGTGTTAGATGTAAATATAAACAGAATACAATGATTTGCAAATCCTTTTCAACCCATATTCAGTTGAATATGCTACAAAGACGACATATTTGATGTTCAAACTCATAAACTTATTTTTTTTTTGCAAATAATAATTAACTTAGAATTTCATAGCTGCAACACGTGCCAAAGTAGTTGGGAAAGGGCAAGTTCACCACTGTGTGACATCACCTTTTCTTTTAACAACACTCAATAAACGTTTGGGAACTGAGGAAACTAATTGTTGAAGCTTTGGAAGTGGAATTCTTTCCCATTCTTGTTTTATGTAGAGCTTCAGTCGTTCAACAGTCCGGGGTCTCCGCTGTCCTATTTTACGCTTCATAATGCGCCACACATTTTCCATGGGAGACAGGTCTGAACTGCAGGCAGGCCAGGAAAGTATCCGCACTCTTTTTTTGAAGCCACGCTGTTGTAACACATGCTGAATGTGGCTTGGCATTGTCTTGCTGAAATAAGCAGGGGCGTACATGAAGAAGACGGCGCTTAGATGGCAGCATATGTTGTTCCAAAAGCTGTATGTACCTTTCAGCAATAATGGTGCCTTCACGGATGTGTAAGTTACCCATGCCTTGGGCACTAATGCACCCCCATACCATCACACATGCTGGCTTTTCAACTTTGCCTTGATAACAGTCTGGATGGTTCGCTTCCCCTTTGATCCGGATGACACGATGTTGAATATTTCCAAAAACAATTTGAAATGTGGACTTGTCAGACCACAGAACACTTTTCCACTTTGCATCAGTCCATCTTAGATGATCTCGGGCCCAGAGAAGCCGGCGGCGTTTCTGGATGTTGTTGATAAATGGCTTTTACTTTGCATAGTAGAGCTTTAACTTGCACTTACAGATGTAGCGACCAACTGTATTTATTGACAGTGGTTTTCTGAAGTGTTCCTGAGCCCATGTGGTGATATCCTTTAGAGATTGATGTCGGTTTTTGATACAGTGCCGTCTAAGGGATGGAAGGTCACGGTCATTCAATGTTGGTTTCCGGCCATGCCGCTTACGTGGAGTGATTTCTCCAGATTCTCTGAACCTTTTGATGATATTATGGAGCGTAGATGTTGAAATCCCTACATTTCTTGCAATTGCACTTAGAGAAAGGTTGTTCTTAAACTGTTTGACTATTTGCTCACGCAGTTGTGGACAAAGGGGTGTACCTCGCCCCATCCTTTCTTGTGAAAGACTGAGCATTTTTTGGGAAGCTGTTTTTATAGCCAATCATGGCACCCACCTGTTCCCAATTAGCCTGCACACCTGTGGGATGTTCCAAATAAGTGTTTGATGAGCATTCCTCCACTTTATCAGTATTTATTGCCACCTTTCCCAACTTCTTTGTCACGTGTTGCTGGCATCAAATTCTAAAGTTAATGATTATTTGCACAAAAAAAAATTTTTTTTATCAGTTTGAACATCAAATATGTTGTCTTTGTAGCATATTCAACTGAATATGGGTTGAAAAGGATTTGCAAATCATTGTATTCTGTTTATATTTACATTTAACACAATTTCCCAACTCCTATGTGATCTAAAAGGGGTACAAGTTATTCCCAAAGTAGAACCCACACCGGACATATAATTTTAATACGTAGCTCATAACAAGCTGATATTTTTATTTTTATTGTGAGTGCACCAAATCACTTAAAAAATTTGTGTCACGCCCTAATAGCTAAAATAATTAGAAAATAGTCTGATGCTGTCATTTATTCTAATAGGACATTTAAGTTGTTATGATGTCAGGTTTGAGACATGTGTGATGCTGGTGTGGCTACATGTGCTCCACTCATGCTCGGGGACTTTTAGCACATGACAAATTACAAGAACGTTGCTCAAAGTACTACTTAGTGCAGGGGTGTCCAAACTTTTTCACACTCACATTCACACACTAGGGCCAATTTAGTGTTGCCAATCAACCTATCAAACATCTTAAAGTCCCCAATTGGAAAAACTGGCTCTCATGGTTTGTTTTGTTGTCTTTTCTGTTGCAACTGTATGGCATTTTTTTAAATGCCTCAGGACAACATTTTTATTATCATGTAACACATTTTTAAATTTTTGCAAAATCCATTTAATGACCCGCAGAAATGTATAATTGGCTATTTTATGGCCAAAGTGACAATCACACAAAGCCAAACATGGAACTAATTGGTCATCTTCTTACTCCACGATTTATTAGCCTTGCACAAATTAAGTTTTGGTTTGCATTGGGCTTGTAGTAGTAGTACTATCAAATCAAAAAGGGTACTATACTCTGTTTGAAAAGTACAGGTGCCCAGGCATGACATCACCTCGTGACTTTGCTAGTTTTACGAGCAGAGGAGCATGTCCGGCAGCACACGCACACAGAGTACTTACATGCAGACACAGTGTGTAGACAGAAAAGGGAGAATTGACGCATTTTGGTGTGAAAAGTAAAGATAAAGGTGAAGTTATAACACTGAAACACCCTTCAGGAAGATCTGCTTTAAGACATGGTGAGCTAACTAGTAGCTAACATCCATCCTCAGTGTTTTAGCTACTTCTAAATCACTAATCCTGGCCTCCATGGCGACAAAGTAAGTTTCTTACAAGTATATTATCACTGGAGGATGGGAGATAGCTAAACATGCTTCACTACACACCGTATAGCTCACCGGAGTCACAATGTAAACAAACGCCATGGGTGGATCTACACCTGACATCCACTGTAATGATACCAAGTACAAGAGTGTATCTAGTCGATACTACTATGATTACATCGACAAAATCTTTTTAGTTTAAAAATGTATATTATGTTCATAAACTCAGGAAATACATCCCTGGGGACATGAGGACTTTGAATACGATCCTGTAACTACTTGGTATCGCATCGATACCTAAATGTGTGGTATCATCCAAAACTAATGTCAAGTCTCAAAGAAGAGAAGAATAAGTGATTATTACATTGGAACAGAAGTGTAGATAGAACATGTTAAAAGAGAAAACAGGCAGATATTGAAAGTAAATGAACAAGTAGATGAATAATCCCTTTTTACAGTTTGTCCCTCATAATGTGTACAAAATACTAGCTGTATAAATGACACAGTATGTTACTGCAGTCTTTGTTTACTTACTACTAAAAGACAAGTTGTCTAGTATGTTCAACATTTTATTTAAGGACTAAATGACAATAATAAACATGTTTCATGCACACTAACATTTTTTTGTTCAAATAAAGACAATAATGACATTTTCTGTGGTCCCCTTTATTTAGAAAAGTATCAAAATACATTTTGGTACCGGTACCAAAATATTGGTATGGTATTTGTATGCAATCATTATTTTTCACAGTGAAAGAGAGCAGTCATATTCCTTGTGTGTTTATCACACTTGGCCAATTCTATATGAAACAATAACACAACTGGTAATATCCCCCAAAAAATAGTAAAACAAAAATGTCCATTAAAGTCCTACTGAAAGCCACTACTAGCGACCACACAGTCTGATAGTTTATATATCAATGATGAAATATTAACACTGCAACACATGCCAATACGGCCTTTTTAGTTTACTATATTGCAATTTTAAATTTTGCGCGGAAGTATCCTGTTGAAAACGTCACGGAATGATGACTCGTTTGATGAGGCGTGCGCGTGACGTCTCGGATTGTAGCCCAATCCCAGCTCTAAATCGTCTGCTTTGATCGCATAATTACACAGTAATCTGGACATCTGTGTAACTCAATCTTTTGCAATGTGTTCAATGAATAATGGAGACGTCAAAGAAGAAAGCTGTAGGTGGGAAGCGGTGTATTGTGGCTGCCTTTAGCAACACAAACACAGCCGGTGTTTCCTTGTTTACATTCCCGAAGGTGAAGCTTTACTATGGAACGGAGCGATCAAGCGAACATGGTTCCCGACCACATGTCAAACGGCAGGTTTTGGTGAGAAATTTGTGGTAATAAGTTGGCTCTTACTGTAGTTACGAGCAGAACTTGCAGCATTGGGGCGGCATAGCTCGGTTGGTAGAGTGGCCGTGCCAGTAACTTGAGGGTTGCAGGTTCGATTCCCGCTTCCGCCATCCTAGTCACTGCCGTTGTGTCCTTGGGCAAGACACTTTACCCACCTGCTCCCAGTGCCACCCACACTGGTTTCAAATGTAACTTAGATATTGGGTTTCACTATGTAATGCGCTTTGAGTCACTAGAGAAAAGAGCTATAAATATAATTCACTTCACTTCACTTGCGTACTCCTGCAGCTGCGGACTATTACCTCCTCCCACCGGAGACACTGGCGGTGACCACAACCGTGGCCACACCCCTCCGACTTTCAGGTACGACAATATAATCTCACTAAAACACTAGTAACAAAATAAACAGATGAAGGATTTTCCAGAATTATCCCAGTAAATGTGTCTAATAACATCTGAATCGTTCCCACTGCCCTTGCCTCTTTTTTTTTTATAGTCCTTCACTCTCACTTTCCTCATCCAGAAATCTTTCATCCTCGCTCAAATTAATGGGTAAATTGTCGCTTTCTCGGACTGAATCATTCTAGCTGCTGGTGGCCATGATTGTAAACAATGTTCAGATGTGAGGAGCTCCACAACCCGTGACGTCACGCGCACATCGTCTGCTACTTCCGGTACAGGCGAGGCTTTTTAATTAGCAACCAAAAGTTGCGAACTTTATCGTGGATGTTCTCTTTCAGCAAAAATATGGCAATATTGCGAAATGATGAAGTATGACACATAGAATGGAGCTGCTATCCCCGTTTAAATAAGAACATCTCATTTCAGTAGGCCTTTAACTAGTAATCCATTTTGAAGCTGCTGTTCCTCTCCTCAGCCAATGAAGGACATTATACTTAGCGCAGTGCTGCCATCTGGTGGCCAACTAAGTGGGTGCATGCCCATGAAGGTCATTGTGATGTTGCTTTTTATTCCCAAGTGTGATAGTTTGCTACGTTTTTACTCCAAAAAGTAGACATAAGACAACTTTCCTCCGGTCACATGATGGCGTTGACTTTGTGGCGATGCCAGCGCACGTAAACAACCTTCTCTCAGCGCGTGTGCAGCGCATGCCAGCTGAGTGTAGGATGTTTACACGGACTCGGCCCCCTCGTACTCGGCTGATGCTCTTCATCCTTGGCAGACGGTGCGAGGCGGGAGGTGTTCGTGGGTAGCAAACATCCGACTGAAAGCTGGGCTGGGAGACAGCTTCCAGTCGGGGATGTTTACAACCCTCAAACACCTGCTGCTACTACTACTATACTTAGTGGACATCTACACCACCTCCTGCTACTACTACTACTATACTTAGTGGACATCTACACCGCCTGCTGCTACTACTACTATACTTAGTGGACATCTACACCACCTGCTACTACTACTACTATACTTAGTGGACATCTACACCACCTGCTACTACTACTACTATACTTAGTGGACATCTACACCACCTGCTGCTACTACTACTATACTTAGTGGACATCTTCACCACCTGCTACTACTACTACTATACTTAGTGGACATCTACACCACCTCCTGCTACTACTACTACTATACTTAGTGGACATCTACACCACCTGCTGCTACTACTACTATACTTAGTGGACATCTTCACCACCTGCTACTACTACTACTATACTTAGTGGACATCTACACCACCTGCTGCTACTACTACTATACTTAGTGGACATCTACACCACCTGCTGCTACTACTATACTTAGTGGACATCTACACCACCTGCTACTACTACTACTATACTTAGTGGACATCTTCACCACCTGCTGCTACTACTACTATACTTAGTGGACATCTACACCACCTGCTACTACTACTACTATACTTAGTGGACATCTTCACCACCTGCTGCTACTACTACTACTACTACTATACTTAGTGGACATCTTCACCACCTGCTGCTACTACTACTATACTTAGTGGACATCTACACCACCTGCTGCTACTACTACTATACTTAGTGGACATCTACACCACCTGCTGCTACTACTACTATACTTAGTGGACATCT
Organism: Nerophis ophidion; assembly: GCF_033978795.1. NCBI lineage: Eukaryota > Metazoa > Chordata > Actinopteri > Syngnathiformes > Syngnathidae > Nerophis > Nerophis ophidion. The sequence continues at coordinate 41,428,198 of NC_084631.1, forward strand.
TCACCACCTGCTGCTACTACTACTATACTTAGTGGACATCTTCACCACCTGCTGCTACTACTACTACTACTACTATACTTAGTGGACATCTACACCACCTGCTGCTACTACTACAATACTTAGTGGACATCTACACCACCTGCTGCTACTACTACAATACTTAGTGGACATCTTCACCACCTGCTGCTACTACTACAATACTTAGTGGACATCTACACCACCTGCTACTACTACTACAATACTTAGTGGACATCTTCACCACCTGCTGCTACTACTACTATACTTAGTGGACATCTACACCACCTGCTGCTACTACTACTATACTTAGTGGACATCTACACCACCTGCTGCTACTACTACTATACTTAGTGGACATCTACACCACCTGCTACTACTACTACAATACTTAGTGGACATCTTCACCACCTGCTGCTACTACTACTATACTTAGTGGACATCTACACCACCTGCTACTACTACTACTATACTTAGTGGACATCTACACCACCTGCTACTACTACTACAATACTTAGTGGACATCTTCACCACCTGCTGCTACTACTACTATACTTAGTGGACATCTACACCACCTGCTGCTACTACTACTATACTTAGTGGACATCTACACCACCTGCTGCTACTACTACAATACTTAGTGGACATCTACACCACCTGCTGCTACTACTACTATACTTAGTGGACATCTACACCACCTGCTGCTACTACTACTATACTTAGTGGACATCTTCACCACCTGCTGCTACTACTACTATACTTAGTGGACATCTACACCACCTGCTGCTACTACTACTATACTTAGTGGACATCTACACCACCTGCTGCTACTACTACTATACTTAGTGGACATCTACACCACCTGCTGCTACTACTACTATACTTAGTGGACATCTTCACCACCTGCTGCTACTACTACTATACTTAGTGGACATCTACACCACCTGCTGCTACTACTACTATACTTAGTGGACATCTACACCACCTCCTTGCTACTACTACTATACTTAGTGGACATCTACACCACCTGCTACTACTACTACTATACTTAGTGGACATCTTCACCACCTGCTGCTACTACTACTATACTTAGTGGACATCTTCACCACCTGCTGCTACTACTACTATACTTAGTGGACATCTACACCACCTGCTGCTACTACTACTATACTTAGTGGACATCTACACCACCTGCTACTACTACTACTATACTTAGTGGACATCTTCACCACCTGCTGCTACTACTACTATACTTAGTGGACATCTACACCACCTGCTGCTACTACTACTATACTTAGTGGGCATCTTCACCACCTGCTGCTACTACTACTATACTTAGTGGACATCTTCACCACCTGCTGCTACTACTACTATACTTAGTGGACATCTACACCACCTGCTACTACTACTATACTTAGTGGACATCTACACCACCTGCTGCTACTACTACTATACTTAGTGGACATCTTCACCACCTGCTACTACTACTATACTTAGTGGACATCTACACCACCTGCTGCTACTACTATACTTAGTGGACATCTACACCACCTGCTGCTACTACTACTATACTTAGTGGACATCTTCACCACCTGCTACTACTACTATACTTAGTGGACATCTACACCACCTGCTACTACTACTATACTTAGTGGACATCTACACCACCTGCTGCTACTACTACTATACTTAGTGGACATCTACACCACCTGCTACTACTACTACTATACTTAGTGGACATCTACACCACCTGCTGCTACTACTACTATACTTAGTGGACATCTACACCACCTGCTACTACTACTACTATACTTAGTGGACATCTACACCACCTGCTGCTACTACTACTATACTTAGTGGACATCTACACCACCTGCTGCTACTACTACTATACTTAGTGGACATCTTCACCACCTGCTGCTACTACTACTATACTTAGTGGACATCTACACCACCTGCTGCTACTACTACTATACTTAGTGGACATCTACACCACCTGCTGCTACTACTACTATACTTAGTGGACATCTACACCACCTGCTGCTACTACTACTATACTTAGTGGACATCTTCACCACCTGCTGCTACTACTACTATACTTAGTGGACATCTACACCACCTGCTGCTACTACGTACTATACTTAGTGGACATCTACACCACCTGCTACTACTACTACTATACTTAGTGGACATCTACACCACCTGCTGCTACTACTACTATACTTAGTGGACATCTTCACCACCTGCTGCTACTACTACTATACTTAGTGGACATCTACACCACCTGCTGCTACTACTACTATACTTAGTGGACATCTACACCACCTGCTGCTACTACTACTATACTTAGTGGACATCTTCACCACCTGCTGCTACTACTACTATACTTAGTGGACATCTACACCACCTGCTGCTACTACTACTATACTTAGTGGACATCTACACCACCTGCTACTACTACTACTATACTTAGTGGACATCTTCACCACCTGCTGCTACTACTACTATACTTAGTGGACATCTACACCACCTGCTGCTACTACTACTATACTTAGTGGACATCTTCACCACCTGCTGCTACTACTACAATACTTAGTGGACATCTTCACCACCTGCTACTACTACTACTATACTTAGTGGACATCTACACCACCTGCTACTACTACTACTATACTTAGTGGACATCTACACCACCTGCTGCTACTACTACTATACTTAGTGGACATCTTCACCACCTGCTGCTACTACTACTATACTTAGTGGACATCTACACCACCTGCTGCTACTACTACTATACTTAGTGGACATCTACACCACCTGCTGCTACTACTACTATACTTAGTGGACATCTACACCACCTGCTGCTACTACTACTATACTTAGTGGACATCTACACCACCTGCTACTACTACTACTATACTTAGTGGACATCTACACCACCTGCTTAGTGGACATCTACACCACCTCCTGCTACTACTACTATACTTAGTGGACATCTTCACCACCTGCTGCTACTACTACTATACTTAGTGACATCTACACCACCTGCTGCTACTACTACTATACTTAGTGGACATCTACACCACCTGCTGCTACTACTACTATACTTAGTGGACATCTACACCACCTGCTGCTACTACTATACTTAGTGGACATCTTCACCACCTGCTGCTACTACTACTATACTTAGTGGACATCTACACCACCTGCTGCTACTACTACTATACTTAGTGGACATCTACACCACCTGCTGCTACTACTACTATACTTAGTGACATCTTCACCACCTGCTGCTACTACTACTATACTTGGTGGACATCTACACCACCTGCTGCTACTACTACTATACTTAGTGGACATCTACACCACCTGCTGCTACTACTACTATACTTAGTGACATCTACACCACCTGCTGCTACTACTACTATACTTAGTGGACATCTTCACCACCTGCTGCTACTACTACTATACTTAGTGGACATCTACACCACCTGCTGCTACTACTACTATACTTGGTGGACATCTACACCACCTGCTGCTACTACTACTATACTTAGTGGACATCTACACCACCTGCTGCTACTACTACTATACTTAGTGGACATCTACACCACCTGCTGCTACTACTACTACTACTACTATACTTAGTGGACATCTACACCACCTGCTACTACTACTACTATACTTAGTGGACATCTACACCACCTGCTGCTACTACTACTATACTTAGTGGACATCTTCATCACCTGCTGCTACTACTACAATACTTAGTGGACATCTACACCACCTGCTACTACTACTACTATACTTAGTGGACATCTTCACCACCTGCTGCTACTACTACTACTACTACTATACTTAGTGGACATCTACACCACCTGCTACTACTACTACTATACTTAGTGGACATCTACACCACCTGCTGCTACTACTACTATACTTAGTGGACATCTTCATCACCTGCTGCTACTACTACAATACTTAGTGGACATCTACACCACCTGCTACTACTACTACTATACTTAGTGGACATCTTCACCACCTGCTGCTACTACTACTACTACTACTATACTTAGTGGACATCTACACCACCTGCTACTACTACTACTATACTTAGTGGACATCTTCACCACCTGCTGCTACTACTACTATACTTAGTGGACATCTTCACCACCTGCTGCTACTACTACTACTACTACTATACTTAGTGGACATCTACACCACCTGCTACTACTACTACTATACTTAGTGGACATCTTCACCACCTGCTGCTACTACTACTACTACTACTATACTTAGTGGACATCTTCACCACCTGCTGCTACTACTACTATACTTAGTGGACATCTACACCACCTGCTACTACTACTACTATACTTAGTGGACATCTTCACCACCTGCTGCTACTACTACTATACTTAGTGGACATCTACACCACCTGCTACTACTACTACTATACTTAGTGGACATCTTCACCACCTGCTGCTACTACTACTACTACTACTATACTTAGTGGACATCTTCACCACCTGCTGCTACTACTACTATACTTAGTGGACATCTACACCACCTGCTGCTACTACTACTATACTTAGTGGACATCTTCACCACCTGCTGCTACTACTACTATACTTAGTGGACATCTTCACCACCTGCTGCTACTACTACTACTACTACTATACTTAGTGGACATCTACACCACCTGCTGCTACTACTACAATACTTAGTGGACATCTACACCACCTGCTGCTACTACTACAATACTTAGTGGACATCTTCACCACCTGCTGCTACTACTACAATACTTAGTGGACATCTACACCACCTGCTACTACTACTACAATACTTAGTGGACATCTTCACCACCTGCTGCTACTACTACTATACTTAGTGGACATCTACACCACCTGCTACTACTACTACAATACTTAGTGGACATCTTCACCACCTGCTGCTACTACTACTATACTTAGTGGACATCTACACCACCTGCTGCTACTACTACTATACTTAGTGGACATCTACACCACCTGCTGCTACTACTACAATACTTAGTGGACATCTACACCACCTGCTGCTACTACTACTATACTTAGTGGACATCTACACCACCTGCTGCTACTACTACTATACTTAGTGGACATCTTCACCACCTGCTGCTACTACTACTATACTTAGTGGACATCTACACCACCTGCTGCTACTACTACTATACTTAGTGGACATCTACACCACCTGCTGCTACTACTACTATACTTAGTGGACATCTACACCACCTGCTGCTACTACTACTATACTTAGTGGACATCTTCACCACCTGCTGCTACTACTACTATACTTAGTGGACATCTACACCACCTGCTGCTACTACTACTATACTTAGTGGACATCTACACCACCTCCTGCTACTACTACTATACTTAGTGGACATCTACACCACCTGCTACTACTACTACTATACTTAGTGGACATCTTCACCACCTGCTGCTACTACTACTATACTTAGTGGACATCTTCACCACCTGCTGCTACTACTACTATACTTAGTGGACATCTACACCACCTGCTGCTACTACTACTATACTTAGTGGACATCTACACCACCTGCTACTACTACTACTATACTTAGTGGACATCTTCACCACCTGCTGCTACTACTACTATACTTAGTGGACATCTACACCACCTGCTGCTACTACTACTATACTTAGTGGGCATCTTCACCACCTGCTGCTACTACTACTATACTTAGTGGACATCTTCACCACCTGCTGCTACTACTACTATACTTAGTGGACATCTACACCACCTGCTACTACTACTATACTTAGTGGACATCTACACCACCTGCTGCTACTACTACTATACTTAGTGGACATCTTCACCACCTGCTACTACTACTATACTTAGTGGACATCTACACCACCTGCTGCTACTACTATACTTAGTGGACATCTACACCACCTGCTGCTACTACTACTATACTTAGTGGACATCTTCACCACCTGCTACTACTACTATACTTAGTGGACATCTACACCACCTGCTACTACTACTATACTTAGTGGACATCTACACCACCTGCTGCTACTACTACTATACTTAGTGGACATCTACACCACCTGCTACTACTACTACTATACTTAGTGGACATCTACACCACCTGCTGCTACTACTACTATACTTAGTGGACATCTACACCACCTGCTACTACTACTACTATACTTAGTGGACATCTACACCACCTGCTGCTACTACTACTATACTTAGTGGACATCTACACCACCTGCTGCTACTACTACTATACTTAGTGGACATCTTCACCACCTGCTGCTACTACTACTATACTTAGTGGACATCTACACCACCTGCTGCTACTACTACTATACTTAGTGGACATCTACACCACCTGCTGCTACTACTACTATACTTAGTGGACATCTACACCACCTGCTGCTACTACTACTATACTTAGTGGACATCTTCACCACCTGCTGCTACTACTACTATACTTAGTGGACATCTACACCACCTGCTGCTACTACTACTATACTTAGTGGACATCTACACCACCTGCTACTACTACTACTATACTTAGTGGACATCTACACCACCTGCTGCTACTACTACTATACTTAGTGGACATCTTCACCACCTGCTGCTACTACTACTATACTTAGTGGACATCTACACCACCTGCTGCTACTACTACTATACTTAGTGGACATCTACACCACCTGCTGCTACTACTACTATACTTAGTGGACATCTTCACCACCTGCTGCTACTACTACTATACTTAGTGGACATCTACACCACCTGCTGCTACTACTACTATACTTAGTGGACATCTACACCACCTGCTACTACTACTACTATACTTAGTGGACATCTTCACCACCTGCTGCTACTACTACTATACTTAGTGGACATCTACACCACCTGCTGCTACTACTACTATACTTAGTGGACATCTTCACCACCTGCTGCTACTACTACAATACTTAGTGGACATCTTCACCACCTGCTACTACTACTACTATACTTAGTGGACATCTACACCACCTGCTACTACTACTACTATACTTAGTGGACATCTACACCACCTGCTGCTACTACTACTATACTTAGTGGACATCTTCACCACCTGCTGCTACTACTACTATACTTAGTGGACATCTACACCACCTGCTGCTACTACTACTATACTTAGTGGACATCTACACCACCTGCTGCTACTACTACTATACTTAGTGGACATCTACACCACCTGCTGCTACTACTACTATACTTAGTGGACATCTACACCACCTGCTACTACTACTACTATACTTAGTGGACATCTACACCACCTGCTTAGTGGACATCTACACCACCTCCTGCTACTACTACTATACTTAGTGGACATCTTCACCACCTGCTGCTACTACTACTATACTTAGTGGACATCTACACCACCTGCTGCTACTACTACTATACTTAGTGGACATCTACACCACCTGCTGCTACTACTACTATACTTAGTGGACATCTACACCACCTGCTGCTACTACTACTATACTTAGTGGACATCTTCACCACCTGCTGCTACTACTACTATACTTAGTGGACATCTACACCACCTGCTGCTACTACTACTATACTTAGTGGACATCTACACCACCTGCTGCTACTACTACTATACTTAGTGGACATCTTCACCACCTGCTGCTACTACTACTATACTTGGTGGACATCTACACCACCTGCTGCTACTACTACTATACTTAGTGGACATCTACACCACCTGCTGCTACTACTACTATACTTAGTGGACATCTACACCACCTGCTGCTACTACTACTATACTTAGTGGACATCTTCACCACCTGCTGCTACTACTACTATACTTAGTGGACATCTACACCACCTGCTGCTACTACTACTATACTTGGTGGACATCTACACCACCTGCTGCTACTACTACTATACTTAGTGGACATCTACACCACCTGCTGCTACTACTACTATACTTAGTGGACATCTACACCACCTGCTGCTACTACTACTATACTTAGTGGACATCTTCACCACCTGCTGCTACTACTACTATACTTAGTGGACATCTACACCACCTGCTGCTACTACTACTATACTTAGTGGACATCTACACCACCTGCTGCTACTACTACTATACTTAGTGGACATCTACACCACCTGCTGCTACTACTACTATACTTAGTGGACATCTACACCACCTGCTGCTACTACTACTATACTTAGTGGACATCTACACCACCTGCTGCTACTACTACTATACTTAGTGGACATCTACACCACCTGCTGCTACTACTACTATACTTAGTGGACATCTACACCACCTGCTGCTACTACTACTATACTTAGTGGACATCTACACCACCTGCTGCTACTACTACTATACTTAGTGGACATCTTCACCACCTGCTGCTACTACTACTATACTTAGTGGACATCTACACCACCTGCTGCTACTACTACTATACTTGGTGGACATCTACACCACCTGCTGCTACTACTACTATACTTAGTGGACATCTACACCACCTGCTGCTACTACTACTATACTTAGTGGACATCTACACCACCTGCTGCTACTACTACTATACTTAGTGGACATCTTCACCACCTGCTGCTACTACTACTATACTTAGTGGACATCTACACCACCTGCTGCTACTACTACTATACTTAGTGGACATCTACACCACCTGCTGCTACTACTACTATACTTAGTGGACATCTACACCACCTGCTGCTACTACTACTATACTTAGTGGACATCTACACCACCTGCTGCTACTACTACTATACTTAGTGGACATCTACACCACCTGCTGCTACTACTACTATACTTAGTGGACATCTTCACCACCTGCTGCTACTACTACTATACTTAGTGGACATCTACACCACCTGCTGCTACTACTACTATACTTAGTGGACATCTACACCACCTGCTACTACTACTACTATACTTAGTGGACATCTTCACCACCTGCTGCTACTACTACTATACTTAGTGGACATCTACACCACCTGCTGCTACTACTACTATACTTAGTGGACATCTTCACCACCTGCTACTACTACTACTATACTTAGTGGACATCTTCACCACCTGCTGCTACTACTACTATACTTAGTGGACATCTTCACCACCTGCTACTACTACTACTATACTTAGTGGACATCTACACCACCTGCTGCTACTACTACTATACTTAGTGGACATCTACACCACCTGCTACTACTACTACTATACTTAGTGGACATCTACACCACCTGCTACTACTACTATACTTAGTGGACATCTACACCACCTGCTGCTACTACTACTATACTTAGTGGACATCTTCACCACCTGCTACTACTACTACTATACTTAGTGGACATCTACACCACCTGCTGCTACTACTACTATACTTAGTGGACATCTACACCACCTGCTGCTACTACTACTATACTTAGTGGACATCTTCACCACCTGCTACTACTACTACTATACTTAGTGGACATCTTCACCACCTGCTACTACTACTACTATACTTAGTGGACATCTACACCACCTGCTGCTACTACTACTATACTTAGTGGACATCTACACCACCTGCTACTACTACTACTATACTTAGTGGACATCTACACCACCTGCTACTACTACTATACTTAGTGGACATCTACACCACCTGCTGCTACTACTACTATACTTAGTGGACATCTTCACCACCTGCTACTACTACTACTATACTTAGTGGACATCTACACCACCTGCTGCTACTACTACTATACTTAGTGGACATCTACACCACCTGCTGCTACTACTACTATACTTAGTGGACATCTTCACCACCTGCTACTACTACTACTATACTTAGTGGACATCTACACCACCTGCTACTACTACTACTATACTTAGTGGACATCTTCACCACCTCCTACTACTACTACTATACTTAGTGGACATCTTCACCACCTGCTACTACTACTACTATACTTAGTGGACATCTTCACCACCTGCTGCTACTACTACTATACTTAGTGGACATCTACACCACCTGCTGCTACTACTACTATACTTAGTGGACATCTTCACCACCTGCTGCTACTACTACTATACTTAGTGGACATCTACACCACCTGCTACTACTACTACTATACTTAGTGGACATCTACACCACCTGCTGCTACTACTACAATACTTGTGGACATCTACACCACCTGCTGCTACTACTACTATACTTAGTGGACATCTACACCACCTGCTACTACTACTACTATACTTAGTGGACATCTTCACCACCTGCTGCTACTACTACTATACTTAGTGGACATCTACACCACCTGCTGCTACTACTACTATACTTAGTGGACATCTACACCACCTGCTGCTACTACTACAATACTTGTGGACATCTACACCACCTGCTGCTACTACTACTATACTTAGTGGACATCTTCACCACCTGCTGCTACTACTACAATACTTGTGGACATCTACACCACCTGCTGCTACTACTACTATACTTAGTGGACATCTTCACCACCTGCTGCTACTACTACAATACTTGTGGACATCTACACCACCTGCTGCTACTACTACTATACTTAGTGGACATCTTCACCACCTGCTGCTACTACTACAATACTTGTGGACATCTACACCACCTGCTGCTACTACTACTATACTTAGTGGACATCTACACCACCTGCTGCTACTACTACTATACTTAGTGGACATCTACACCACCTGCTGCTACTACTACTATACTTAGTGGACATCTACACCACCTGCTGCTACTACTACTATACTTAGTGGACATCTACACCACCTGCTGCTACTACTACTATACTTAGTGGACATCTACACCACCTGCTGCTACTACTACAATACTTGTGGACTTCTTCACCACCTGCTGCTACTACTACTATACTTAGTGGACATCTACACCACCTGCTGCTACTACTACTATACTTAGTGGACATCTACACCACCTGCTGCTACTACTACTATACTTAGTGGACATCTACACCACCTGCTGCTACTACTACTATACTTAGTGGACATCTACACCACCTGCTGCTACTACTACAATACTTGTGGACATCTACACCACCTGCTGCTACTACTACTATACTTAGTGGACATCTTCACCACCTGCTGCTACTACTACAATACTTGTGGACATCTACACCACCTGCTGCTACTACTACTATACTTAGTGGACATCTTCACCACCTGCTGCTACTACTACAATACTTGTGGACATCTACACCACCTGCTGCTACTACTACTATACTTAGTGGACATCTTCACCACCTGCTGCTACTACTACAATACTTGTGGACATCTACACCACCTGCTGCTACTACTACTATACTTAGTGGACATCTACACCACCTGCTGCTACTACTACTATACTTAGTGGACATCTACACCACCTGCTGCTACTACTACTATACTTAGTGGACATCTACACCACCTGCTGCTACTACTACTATACTTAGTGGACATCTACACCACCTGCTGCTACTACTACTATACTTAGTGGACATCTACACCACCTGCTGCTACTACTACAATACTTGTGGACTTCTTCACCACCTGCTGCTACTACTACTATACTTAGTGGACATCTACACCACCTGCTGCTACTACAATACTTTGATTGGAAGAGTAATCTCTGGAAGAAAGTTATATTACGATAAAAAGCCAGATTTTTTTCATATTACGAGTATAAAGTGGTGATAATATTCATATATTGACTTCATCCTAGTAATTGTAACTTTTTGCCACAGTACTCTCAAAATATTCCAACGTTTTCTTGTAACATTTTGATATTTTTGTGAACTACAACTTTTTGTCTACTTCTCACAGTATGTTTTAATGGTTTTTCTTTACATCATGGCCCAGTAATACATATAAGTGCCAGCAAAGAGTATTTAAATATATTATGACATGATTTCTGGGAAATATTCCAACTTTTTCTGGTAACATTTTGATATTTTTGTGAACTACAACTTTTTGTCTACTTCTCACAGTATGTTTTAATTGTTTTTCTTTACATCATGGCCCAGTAATACATATAAGTGCCAGCAAAGAGTATTTAAATATATTATGACATGATTTCTGGGAAATATTCCAACTTTTTCTTGTAACATTTTGATATTTTTTTTGTGAAATATAATTTTTCTGGTCTATTTACAAGATTTTTTGTTTTTTTTACATCATGGTCAAATAATACGTATTAGTACGAGTGAAGAGTATTTGAATATATATTTGACATTATTTTTGTTTAAATATTCCAACTTATTCTTGTAGTGAAGTGAATTATATTTATATAGGGCTTTTCTCTAGTGACTCAAAGCGCTTTACATAGTGACACCCAATATCTAAGTTACATATTTAAAGCAGTGTGGGTGGCACTGGGAGCAGGTGGGTCAAGTGTCTTGCCCAAGGACACAACGGCAGTGACTAGGATGGCAGAAGCAGGGATTGAACCTGGAACCCTCAAGTTGCTGGCACAGCCGCTCTACCAACCGAGCTATACCGCCCCAACATGTAACATTTTGATTTTATTTTTGTGAAATACAACTTTTCTTGTCTACGTCTCACAGTATTTTTTGATCGTTTCTTTATATCATGGCCCAATAATACTTATCAGTGCAAGCAAAGAGTATTTAAATATATTTTTGACATTATTCCTGTGAAATATTCCAACTTTTTCTTGTAACATTTTGATATTATTTTTGTGAAATATAACTTTTCTGGTCTACTTACAGTAATTTTTGTTTGTTTACATCATGGCCCAATAATACTTATTAGTGCAAGCAAAGAGTATTTAAATATATTTTTGACATTATTTCTTTGAAATATTCCAACTTTTTCTTGTAACATTTTAATATTATTTTTTGCGAAATATAACTTTTCTTGTTTACTTACAGTATTTTTTTGTTTATTTCTTTACATCATGGCCCAATAATACTTATTAGTGCCAGCAAAGAGTATTTGAATATATTTTTGTGAAATATTCCAACTTTTTCTTGTAACATTTTGATATTTTTGCGAAATATAATCTTTCTTGTCTACTTACAGTATTTTTTTGTTTATTTCTTCATATCATGGCCCAATAATACTTATTAGTGCCAGCCAAGAGTATTTGAATATATTTTTGACATTATTTCTGTGAAATATTCCAACTTTTTATTGTAACATTTTGATATTTTTGCGAAATATAACTTTTGTTGTTTACTTACAGTATTTTTTTTGTTTATTTCTTTATATCATGGCCCAATGATACTTATTAGTGCAAGCAAAGAGTATTTAAATATATTTTTGACATTAGTTCTTTGAAATATTCCAACTTTTTCTTGTAACATTTTGATATTTTTGTGAAATATAACTTCTCTTGTTTACTTACAGTATTTTTTTGTTTATTTGTTTACATCATGGCTCAATAATACTTATTAGTGCAAGCAAAGAGTATTTAAAAATATTTTTGACATTATTGTTGCGAAATATTACAACTTTTTCTTGTAACATTTTGATATTTTTTGTGAAATATAACTTCTCTTGTTTACTTACAGTATTTTTTTGTTTATTTCTTCACATCATAGCCCAATAATACTTATTAGTGCCAGCAAAGAGTATTTAAATATATTTTTGACATTATTTCTGTGAAATATTCCAACTTTTTCTTGTAACATTTTGCTATTTTTTGTGAAATATAACTTTTCTTGTCTACTTCTCACAGTATGTTTTATTTGTTTCTTTACATCAGTGCTCAATAATACTTATTAGTGCCAGCAAAGAGTATTTAAATATATATTTAGACATTATTTTTGTGAAATATTACGTTTTCCTGTAACATTTTGAAATTATTTTTGTGAAACATAAGAATTATTGTCTACGGCTCATCATAAGATTTCTTTTTTCCCTTACATAATGGCCCAATAATACTTATTAGTGCTAACAAAGTATTTAAATATTTTTTTTGATTATTTCTGGGAAATATTCCAACTTTTCAATGTTAATGTTTCTTTTCAACGTGGTCCATTAACACTCATTAGTGTATTTAAATGATGCGACGGCACGTCACACCTGTGCAGGTGTATTAGTGCGTGCACGTCACACCTGTGCAGGTGTATTAGTGTGTGCAAGTGTATTAGTGTGTGCAGGTGTATTAGTGCGTGCACGTCACACCTGTGCAGGTGTATTAGTGCGTATATGTCACACCTGTGCAGGTGTATTGGTGCGTGTATGTCACACTGGTGCAGGTGTATTAGTGCGTATATGTCACACCTGTGCAGGTGTATTAGTGCGTGCACGTCACACCTGTGCAGGTGTATTAGTGCGTGTATGTCACACTGGAGCAGGTGTATTAGTGCGTATATGTCACACCTGTGCAGGTGTATTAGTGCGTGTATGTCACACTGGTGCAGGTGTATTAGTGCGTATATGTCATACCTGTGCAGGTGTATTAGTGTGTGCAGGTGTGTTAGTGCGTGCATGGCACACCTGTGCAGGTGTATTAGTGTGTGTGCAGGTGTATTAGTGCGTATAAGTCACACCTGTGCAGGTGTATTAGTGCGTGCACGTCACACCTGTGCAGGTGTATCAGTGTGTGCATGTCACACCTGTGCAGGTGTATTAGTGCGTGCATGTCACACCTGTGCAGGTGTATTAGTGCGTGTATGTCACACCTGTGCAAGTGTATTAGTGTGTGCGGGTGTATTAGTGCGTGCACGTCACACCTGTGCAGGTGTATTAGTGTGTGCGGGTGTATTAGTGCGTGCATGTCACACCTGTGCAGGTGTATTTGTGTGTGCAGGTGTATTAGTGCGTGCATGTCACACCTGTGCAGGTGTATTAGTGTGTGTGCAGGTGTATTAGTGGTGCATGGCACACCTGTGCAGGTGTATTAGTGTGTGTGCAGGTGTATTAGTGCGTATAAATCACACCTGTGCAGGTGTATTAGTGCGTGCACGTCACATCCTGTGCAGGTGTATCAGTGTGTGCATGTCACACCTGTGCAGGTGTATTAGTGTGTGCGGGTGTATTAGTGCGTGCATGTCACACCTGTGCAGGTGTATTAGTGCGTGCATGGCACACCTGTGCAGGTGTATTAGTGTGTGTGCAGGTGTATTAAGTGCGTATAAGTCACACCTGTGCAGGTGTGTGTGCAGGTGTATTAGTGCGTATAAGTCACACCTGTGCAGGTGTATTAGTGCGTGCACGTCACACCTGTGCAGGTGTATTAGTGCGTGCACGTCACATCCTGTGCAGGTGTATCAGTGTGTGCATGTCACACCTGTGCAGGTGTATTAGTGTGTGCGGGTGTATTAGTGCGTGCATGTCACACCTGTGCAGGTGTATTAGTGCGTGCATGGCACACCTGTGCAGGTGTATTAGTGTGTGTGCAGGTGTATTAAGTGCGTATAAGTCACACCTGTGCAGGTGTGTGTGCAGGTGTATTAGTGCGTATAAGTCACACCTGTGCAGGTGTATTAGTGCGTGCACGTCACACCTGTGCAGGTGTATTAATGCGTATATGTCATACCTGTGCAGGTGTATTAGTGCGTGAACGTCACACCTGTGCAGGTGTATTAGTGTGTGCATGTCACACCTGTGCAGGTGTATTAGTGCGTGCATGTCACACCTGTGCAGGTGTATTAGTGCGTATATGTCATACCTGTGCAGGTGTATTAGTGTGTGCAGGTGTGTTAGTGCGTGCATGGAACACCTGTGCAGGTGTATTAGTGTGTGTGCAGGTGTATTAGTGCGTATAAGTCACACCTGTGCAGGTGTATCAGTGTGTGCATGTCACACCTGTGCAGGTGTATCAGTGTGTGCATGTCACACCTGTGCAGGTGTATTAGTGTGTGCAGGTGTATTAGTGCATGCATGTCACACCTGTGCAAGTGTATTAGTGCGTGCATGTCACACCTGTGCAGGTGTATTTGTGTGTGCAGGTGTATTAGTGTGTGCATGTCACACCTGTGCAGGTGTATTAGTGCGTGCATGTCACACCTGTGCAGGTGTATTAGTGCGTATATGTCATACCTGTGCAGGTGTATTAGTGTGTGCAGGTGTGTTAGTGCGTGCATGGAACACCTGTGCAGGTGTATTAGTGTGTGTGCAGGTGTATTAGTGCGTATAAGTCACACCTGTGCAGGTGTATCAGTGTGTGCATGTCACACCTGTGCAGGTGTATCAGTGTGTGCATGTCACACCTGTGCAGGTGTATTAGTGTGTGCAGGTGTATTAGTGCATGCATGTCACACCTGTGCAAGTGTATTAGTGCGTGCATGTCACACCTGTGCAGGTGTATTTGTGTGTGCAGGTGTATTAGTGCGTGCATGTCACACCTGTGCAGGTGTATTAGTGTGTGTGCAGTTGTATTAGTGCGTATAAATCACACCTGTGCAGGTGTATTAGTGCGTGCACGTCCCATCCTGTGCAGGTGTATCAGTGTGTGCAGGTGTATTAGTGTGTGCATGTCACACCTGTGCAGGTGTATTAGTGTGTGCATGTCACATCTGTGCAGGTGTATTAGTGAGTGCATGTCACACCTGTGCAGGTGTATTAGTGCGTGCATGTCACACCTGTGCAGGTGTATTAATGCGTATATGTCATACCTGTGCAGGTGTATTAGTGCGTGAACGTCACACCTGTGCAGGTGTATTAGTGTGTGCATGTCACACCTGTGCAGGTGTATTAGTGCGTGCATGTCACACCTGTGCAGGTGTATTAGTGCGTATATGTCATACCTGTGCAGGTGTATTAGTGTGTGCAGGTGTGTTAGTGCGTGCATGGAACACCTGTGCAGGTGTATTAGTGTGTGTGCAAGTGTATTAGTGCGTATAAGTCACACCTGTGCAGGTGTATCAGTGTGTGCATGTCACACCTGTGCAGGTGTATCAGTGTGTGCATGTCACACCTGTGCAGGTGTATTAGTGTGTGCAGGTGTATTAGTGCATGCATGTCACACCTGTGCAAGTGTATTAGTGCGTGCATGTCACACCTGTGCAGGTGTATTTGTGTGTGCAGGTGTATTAGTGCGTGCATGTCACACCTGTGCAGGTGTATTAGTGTGTGTGCAGTTGTATTAGTGCGTATAAATCACACCTGTGCAGGTGTATTAGTGCGTGCACGTCCCATCCTGTGCAGGTGTATCAGTGTGTGCAGGTGTATTAGTGTGTGCATGTCACACCTGTGCAGGTGTATTAGTGTGTGCATGTCACATCTGTGCAGGTGTATTAGTGAGTGCATGTCACACCTGTGCAGGTGTATTAGTGCGTGCATGTCACACCTGTGCAGGTGTATTAGTGCGTGCATGTCACACCTGTGCAGGTGTATTAGTGCGTGCATGTCACACCTGTGCAGGTGTATTAGGGCGTGCATGTCGCACCTGTGCAGGTGTATTAGTGTGTGCAGGTGTATTAGGGCGTGCATGTCACACCTGTGCAGGTGTATTAGTGCGTGCATGTCACACCTGTGCAAGTGTATTAGTGTGTGCACGTCACACCTGTGCAGGTGCATGTCACACCTGTGCAAGTGTATTAGTGTGTGCACGTCACACCTGTGCAGGTGTATGTCACACCTGTGCAAGTGTATTAGTGCGTGCACGTCACACCTGTGCAGGTGTATACTTCCAAAAGCGATGCAGCGCACAAATGAAACCTTCACTTTCTACTGAGAGCTTCGATGACGACACAAAAGGTAACAGTCTTTTTTTTTTAAGTAGTTCAAAGGTCATATATTGTCGTCACCTTGCGGCGGTGCTCACGTGACCTCTGCGTGTTTACATATTTGGACTTGAATTGCTTTGTTTGCGCGTCAAAAGTAAGGTGACGTCGCGGATGAATAGACGAGTCCTGTTAAAAGGGACAAGCGGTATCAAATGGATGGCCGAGTAAAGTTTCCGAATTGATGAAAGGTTAGAATGCCGCCGAAAAAGTCAACAACAAAGACTTTTAAAAGGCTTGTGGGCGTCTCGTCCTCGCCGTTTGGACGACGTCGGCTCCCGGAAAGCCGTCAAAGTAACTTTAAGAAGCCGCGAAAAAAGAAAAGTGTTGGCTTGCTAGGCTACGCGAGCTAATGCTAATGCTAATGCTAGCTAACCTTCTGCTGTTTGACGTCCCTGGCCGCCGATTAAAGGCAGCTTTCCGCCGCCTCCGATTCCCGCCGACAGCCATCTGTTTGGGGGGGAAAAGTCGCTTTTTTAAAAATCCTACCGAGCTGAGTTTGGAGCAACATGTTGTTGTTTTTCCATCTTCATTCACTTGCCTTTATTTTGACCTTTGGTTACTCGACACCAACGTTGACGTCATTGCCATGGCAACGTAGCCCCGCCCACTATGGCGGACTGTGTATTATTTGCATGGACTCTTATTTCTATGCAAATACTTTAAATTTGTCCAAAGCCTGTTTTTCAAATGTTTTTTTTTTTCTGCATGACCAAACTAATTTTGTAATAATTATTTATAATAATTCATTAAAATTATGAATATAATTATTGCGCCGTATAATTGTGTGAGAATTATAATTGTAGTCATAGTTATACTTAATGCAATAATACAAAATGTATTTTATTGGTGGTGATTTTATTCTATAAAACATAATTAATATTGTATTATAATAATCAATACACTAGCAATCGTTAAAATCATCCACCCATCCATTTCCTACCGCTTGTCCCTTTCGGGGTCGCGTGGGGTGCTGAAGCCTATCTCAGCTAAAATTGTGCGGAAGGCCGCGTACACCCTGGACAAGTCGCCACCTCATCACCGGGCCAACCGTTATTATATTACATATTGTATTTTAATAATAATATGTAAATATTGACATCTACAACAAATATATCAATTGAATACAATTTAATATTAACACAATTTATTAGTATTATGCAATAGTATATAAACAGTAATATTGAGTTTTATATAATATCAATTACAGTAATAATTCTTAATATCAAACAGTAGTTACAATACAAAAGGGTTATTAATAATATATAAATAGGAATACTGATTTAATAATACAATTTATTAGTATCATTCAATAATAATAGTATATAAATAGTAATATTGAATTTTATATAATATAAATTACGTTAATAATAATATAATGCAGTAATTACAATATAAAATGGTTATTAGTAATACGTATTTAAAAATATTGACATTTACAACAAACTAATACAATGTAGTAGTATCATTTAATACTAATACAATTTATTAGTATCATTCAATAATAATAGTATATCAATTACATTAATAATTCGTATTTGTTGATATAATACAGCAGTTACAATTTTAAATGGTTATTAGTAATATGATTAGAAATATTGACATCTACAACAAATGTATAACTTTAATACAATTTATTTGTACCATTCAAAAATAATAATTTTATTGAATTGTATATCATATTAGTACATTTATAATTCGCAATTAATAGTATAATACAGCAGTTACAATATAAAATGGTTATTAGTAATATGATATAATTAGAAATAGTGATATCTACAAATACACAACTTTAATACAATTAGTATCATTCAATAAAAATAGTATATAAATAGTAATATTATTGAATTCTATATAATATCAATTAAATTAATAATTTGTAATTACTCATATAGTATAGTAGTTACAATATAAAATGACTAATAGTAATATGTAATTAGAAATATTGACATATACAATTTATTAATATCATTCAATAATAGTATATAAATCGTAATATTTAATTGTATATAATATCAATTAAATTAATAATTCGTAATGAATAATATAGTACAGTTGTTACAATATAAAAAGGTTATTAGTAATATACCATTAGAAATATTGACATATACAACAAATAAATTACTTTAATATCATTTATATCATTCAATAATAGTATAGATATAGTAATATTTTAGAATTTGAAATATCAATTGCATTAATAATTCGTTATAAATATAATACAGTAGTTACAATATAAAATGGTTATTAGTTATAATTTATAATTAAAAATATTGACATCTAGAACAATTATACAACTTTAATACAATTTAATTATAATACAATTTATTAGTATCATTCAATAATTGTACATAAATAGTAAAATTAATGCATTTCATATAATCTCAATTACATTAATAATTCGTAATTAATACTATAATACAGTAGTTGCAAAACAAAATGGTTATTAGTAATATTATATAATTAGAAATATTGACATCTACGACAATATACAACTAACACAATTTTATTAGTATCATTCAATAAGAGTTTATGAATAGTAATATTAAATTGTATATAGTATCAATTACATTGATAATTCGTAATTAATAATATAATACAGTAGTTACAATATAAAACAGTTATTAATATATAATTATAATGATTGACATCTACAACAAGTATATAACTTTAATACAATTTAATAATACAATGCATTAGTATCATTCAATAATAGTATATACATGGTAATATTATTAATTTGTATACAGCATCAATTACATTAATAATTCGTAATTAAAAGTAGTTAAGTTAAAATATAAAATGGTTATGAGAAGGAAGTTGTAATATTTCATAACTAAAAGTGACAATTATGAAAAAAGTCAAAGGTATAAAAACATTTTTTTGTGTTCGGAAATGTCACAATGCTACAAGAATAAGATATTTTATGTGGCAATTTTAGACATGAAAAACTTGTTGCATTTTAATTTGTTTTTTTTTTTTAGAAAAGTCTAAATTAGTAAAAGTATGAAAGCAGAACATGATTATTGACTTGTATTGTGTCAGAAGTTGAACAAAAATATGACATATAACAGACTGCATGTGTATTTGCATACATGTTTTATTTTATACACGTTTTCACTTATTGAAAGAAAACAATGGCAATTCTGAATATGACCACTAGATGGTGTCCAAGTGCAGTGGTACTCAGGTTGTTACGTCATCAGACCTTGGCGTTCATCACAACAAAGGTGTTAAAAAACCATAAAAATAACAAAAATTTGAAAGGGAATTCTACCTTTGCAACCTCATTATTTTATTGGCTAAGTTTTATATTCATAAATGTAAGTTTCTTAATACCCGTCCTATCTTTTGTGCCTTTTTAAAAAAGATCTGGAACTTTACATTAAAACGATCTCTACCTCTAACAACAAAAAAGCTGTGAAAACGATGATGCTGTGTTCCAAATTTAAGTTGTTTTGATGGATCTGAATAAGCCTACGACTTTGCAATTTGTTTATTATATATATATATATATAAATATTTTTGTATTCTATTTTTATTATTTTGAACTTACAACCCCCTTGCGCTGTTTTGTACTTTTTTCATAATGTTTTATATTGTTGTTTGACTTACTGTTTGTAATTGTTGAAATTTATAAATAAACCTTTAAAAAAAAACAAAAAAAAAAACAAAGGTGTTAAAAAACTCTCTCTCTCTCTCTCTCTCTCTCTCTCTATATATATATATATATATGTATATATATGTATATATATATGTAGGTGTGGGAAAAATCACAAGACTACTTCATCTCTACAGAACTGTTTCATGAGGGGTTCGATCAATCATCAGGAGATTTTAATGGAAGCATTCACATACAATGGTTTATATAGGGCACAGAGTGGGTGGGTACAGGCAGGCGTATGGGCGTGGTGATTGGCTCATGTGTTACCTAGGAGGTGTTTCCGTCTGTGGCGGCATGTTGAAATGATTTCACTGCGCTTGTTGAGGGATGATAGATCTGGATGATATATAATAAACAGTTTCTCTTTTAAGCATAGGTTGCATCTTTTATTACCACTGTTGTAAGGTGTGCTGGATGCAAGAATTTGCCATGTTATTGAATATTCAACATTATTGTCTTTGAGGTTCCAAATGTGTTTGCTGAGTTCTGTAGAAGTCCGCAAAGTCTAGTTTCTAAAGGAGGCGTTGTGATTATTCCATCTTGTTTTGAACGCTCCTTCGGTTAATCCTACGTACGTGTCGGATGTGTTAATGTCCTTGCGTGTTACCTTTGCTTGGTAAACGACTGATGTCTGTAAGCACCCTCCGTTGAGAGGGCAATCAGGTTTCTTGCGACAGTTACATTCCTTATTGGTTTCAGAGTCCTTTAGTCTGGGGGCGGGCAGTCCTTTTGCAATTGCTTTGTTGTGGTTTGAAATGATTTGTTGCATGTTATTCATACAGCTGTAGCTCAATTTAATGTTGTTCTTGTTGAATATTTTTCTTAGGGTGTTGCCTTTGGGGAAGTGTTTGTCGATCAGAGTGAGGAACTTGCGGCCGATGTTGGTTGAGACGTTTTTGCTGAATGGGGGGTTGTACCAGATGATGTTTCGTTTTCTGCTCTTTTTTGGTTGGTTTCCTGGAGTGGGTTCATAGGTGAGGGTGAAGTTGTATCCGCTTTCATCAAGTGCTTTCTGGTACGGGGGGGTTGCTTGGTCGAATTCAGCCTTTTATTAATTCCGGTAGGTATTCTTTTCGTGGTGGTGGGTGGGTGGTTGCTGTCGTGGTGCACGTATTGGAGTGTTGTGTTGGGTTTCCTGAATGGTTGGTAGCTGTTGTTTCTCAGGTTGAAAGTGACGTCAAGGAAGTTGACTTGTTGGCTTCATGGATGGATATATATATATATATATATATATATATATATATATATATATATATATATATATATATATATATATATATATATATCCATCCATCCATTTCTACCGCTTATTCCCTTTCGGGGTCGCGGGGGGCGCTGGCGCCTATCTCAGCTAAAATTGGGCGGAAAGCAGGGTACACCCTGGACAAGTCGCCACCTCATCGCAGGGCCAACACAGATATGTATATATATTTATTTGTAAAAAATAAATTTAGACAAATTGTAGCTCAAATAAAGGAGGAAATGTATAAAAAGAGGAATTAATTGAATAAACAATAGCATGTATTTCTATATATATATATATATATATATATATATATATATATATATATATAACTGTGAAGCAAACAAGAAAATGGGTAGAATACATAATAAAATAAATGAAGCAGGATTGTAATAATTACAAATGGACATCTATGATTATTAATGTATTGTACTCTAGCCTTTAAATAGACTCCCTTTTTAGACCAGTTGATCTGCCGTTTCTTTTCTTTTTCTTCTATGTCCCACTCTCCTTTGTGGAGGGGGTCCGGTCCGATCCAGTGGCCATGTACTGCTCGCCTGTGTATCGGCTGGGGACATCTCTGCGCTGCTGATCCGCCTCCGCTTGGGATGGTTTCCTGCTGGCTCCGCTGTGAACGGGACTCTTGCTGCTGTGTTGGATCCGCTTTGGACTGGACTCTCGCGACTGTGTTGGATCCATTATGGATTGAACTTTCACAGTATCATGTTAGACCCGCTCGACATCCATTGCTTTCCTCCTCTCCAAGGTTCTCATAGTCATCATTGTCACCGACGTCCCACTGGGTGTGAGTTTTCCTTGCCCTTATGTGGGCCTACCGAGGATGTGGTAGTGGTTTGTGCAGCCCTTTGAGACACTAGTGATTTGGGGCTATATAAGTAAACATTGATTGATTGATTGATTTTTTTCTTTATTTAATTGGTGTATTTGCATATGCTGTGTGTTGTTGTTTTTTGGGGGGGGGGGGAGGTATGTTTGGGATATAAACAAAAATATATATTTTGACATTTAGGGCAGACACCAAATATGTGAATATGATGTCCTGGATAAGAATGTCTGATGTTAAAAAACAATGGAAAATGTATTGTGATTAATCACATTTTGTTTGTTGTAATTGGTCATTTTATACTTGTATGTATTCTCATACCTGGACAACATATGAAACATGATTTGCATACAGTAATTATGCTAATTTAGGAATTAGACAATAGCTATAAAAGTATATTTATTTATTAAAAAAAAGTAAACAAAACATTTTCACGCAATCAAGTTAGAAAGCAAAAATAAATAAATATCTAGTCTTCATCTTTTACATCAAGTTTTCTGACTTCCTTCCCGTGATGCAAATTGAGCAAGTCGATTTCAAGCCAACTTTTTATCTAAACAGCATGAAATTGTGTTGATTGACAGGTGGAATGTTGATGATGTCACTGATCAATAATCAATTGTTGTCATCATCAGGAGTCCATAACAAAACTACATAGTTCATAAATACCAGACTGATGTACTTAGAAAACAACAAAAAGTGTGTACTGAGCACACTACAAAGTGTGTACTGAGCACACTACAAAGTGTGTACTGAGCACACTACAAAGTGTGTACTGAGCACACTACAAAGTGTGTACTGAGCACACTACAAAGTGTGTACTGAGCACACTACAAAGTGTGTGTGTACTGACCACACTACAAAGTGCCTACACGCCACTCTAAAAAGTGCGTACACTGAGCACACTACAGAGTGTGTGCGTGCTGAGCACGCTACAGAGTGTGTGCGTGCTGAGCACGCTACAGAGTGTGTGCGTGCTGAGCACGCTACAGAGTGTGTGCGTGCTGAGCACGCTACAGAGTGTGTGCGTGCTGAGCACGCTACAGAGTGTGTGCGTGCTGAGCACGCTACAAAGTGTGTGTGTACTGAGCACGCTACAAAGTGTGTACTGAGCACACTACAAAGTGTGTGTGTACTGACCACACTACAAAGTGCCTACACGCCACTCTAAAAAGTGCGTACACTGAGCACACTACAGAGTGTGTGCGTGCTGAGCACGCTACAGAGTGTGTGCGTGCTGAGCACGCTACAGAGTGTGTGCGTGCTGAGCACGCTACAGAGTGTGTGCGTGCTGAGCACGCTACAGAGTGTGTGCGTGCTGAGCACGCTACAAAGTGTGTGTGTACTGAGCACGCTACAAAGTGTGTACTGAGCACACTACAAAGTGTGTGTGTACTGACCACACTACAAAGTGCCTACACGCCACTCTAAAAAGTGCGTACACTGAGCACACTACAGAGTGTGTGCGTGCTGAGCACACTACAGAGTGTGTGCGTGCTGAGCACACTACAGAGTGTGTGCGTGCTGAGCACACTACAGAGTGTGTGCGTGCTGAGCACACTACAGAGTGTGCGCGTGCTGAGCACACTACGAAGTGTGCGCGTACTGAGCACACTACGAAGTGTGTGCGTACTGAGCACACTACAAAGTGCGTGTGCGTGCTGAGCACACTACAGAGTGCGTGTGCGTGCTGAGCACACTACAGAGTGCGTGTGCGTGCTGAGCACACTACAGAGTGCGTGTGCGTGCTGAGCACACTACAGAGTGCGTGTGCGTGCTGAGCACACTACAGAGTGTGTGTGCGTGCTGAGCACACTACAGAGTGTGTGTGCGTGCTGAGCACACTACAGTGTGTGTGCATGTTGAGCACACTACAGAGTGTGTGTGCGTGTTGAGCACACTAGAGAGAGTGTGTGCATGCTGAGCACACTACAAAGTGTGAAGTGAGCACACTACAGAGTGTGTGTGCGTGCTGAGCACACTACAGAGTGCGTGCTGAGCACACTACAGAGTGCGTGCTGAGCACACTACAGAGTGCGTGCTGAGCACACTACAGAGTGCGTGCTGAGCACACTACACAGTGCGTGCTCAGCACACTACACAGTGTGTGCTGAGCACACTACAGAGTGTGTGTGCGTGCTGAGCACACTAGAGTGCGTGCTGAGCACACTACACAGTGCGTGCTGAGCACACTACAGAGTGCGTGCTGAGCACACTACAGAGTGCGTGCTGAGCACACTACAGAGTGCGTGCTGAGCACACTACAGAGTGCGTGCTGAGCACACTACAGAGTGCGTGCTGAGCACACTACAGAGTGTGTGTGCGTGCTGAGCACACTACAGAGTGTGTGTGTACTGAGCACACTACAAAGTGTGTGTGTACTGAGCACACTACAAAGTGCGTACACTGAGGACACTACAGAGTGTGTGTGTGTGTGTGTGTGTGTGTGTGTGTGTGTGTGTGTGTGTGTGTGTGTGTGTGTGTGTGTGTGCTGAGTACACTACAGAGTGTGAAGTGAGCACACTGCCAAAATATGTTGGAATTGCTACTTGTGACAATCCAAGGTGAAAATGTGAAGTATGTTTGGCTTTTCTGTCCAAGTAGTTGTTGAAGTACGTGAAATAACATTCCTGCTACCTTGCAACTGTCATCCATCCATCCATCCATCCATTTTCTGTCATGTCAGCTTTATTTGTCAGCCGTGTGTCAAATGTCAGACATTTATGAAGACTGTCACTCATTAGTGGACATTAGTGTCACTCCCACTCACCTGAAAGCTAACATTCACAACGACTGAGTCAACTCCTGACCTGGGTTTCCTTCCCCACTCATCACTTTTGACAGCTCTGAACTTTTCTCACCTTTCTTACGTTTTACATTTCTTACCTTTCTTATCTTTTTACGTTTCTTACCTTTTTTTACTTTTACTTTTTACATTTCCTACCTTGCTTATTTTTTTAACTTTTCTTGTCTTTTTTTACTTTTACATTTCTTACTTTGTACTTTTTGTTACTTTTTACATGCCTTACCTTTTGTTTGTTTTGTACTTTTTTTACCTTTCTTATTTTTTACTCGTCTTACCTTTTTTTACTTTTACCTTTCTTACTTTGTACTTCTGTTAATTTTTAAACTTCTTACTTTTCTTTTTACACGTCTTACCTTTTGTTTTACCTGTTAACTTTTTTTAACTTTTTTTTACCTTGCTTACTTTTTACATTTCTTAACTTTATTTTTATGTTTCTTACTTTTACATTTACCTTCTATATATATATATATATATATATATATCTTACTTTTACATTTACCTTCAATTTGACTTAACTTTTTTACATTTCTTACTTTTCTTACTTTTTTTTTTACATTTTTTACCTTTTTTTTTTACATTTTTTATCTTACCTTTTTTACTTTTAGTTGTTAATTCTTACATTTCTTACGTTTCTTTTTACATGTCTTACCTTGTTTGTTTTTCTTGTTACCTTTCTTAATTTTTTACTTATTACCTTGCTTACTTTTTACTTTTTGAAGTTACTTACTTTTTACATTTCTTACCTTTCTTTCTATACATCTTACTTTTACATGTTTGCATTTACCTTCAATTTGACTTCTGTTACCTGTTCTTACTTTTTAATTTTGTTAAACTTCTTTTTACTTTTGTTACTTTTTTACATTTACCTGTTTTTTTACCTTTGTTCCCTTTCTTGCCTTTATTTTTTTACTTGTATTACCTTTTCTTTCTGTTTTTATTTATTTTTTACCTTTCTTAATTTATACTTGTCACTTTGCTTACTTTTTACTTTTGTTAGATGACTTATTTTTCTTACCTTTCTTACTTTTTTGTATCCTATTTTTCACATTTACCTTCAATTTGACTTAACTTTTTTTACATTTCTTACTTTTCTTCCTTTTTCACATTTTTTACCTGTTTTTTTTTACATTTTTTATCTTACCTTTTTTACTTTTTGTTGTTAATTCTTACATTTCTTACTTTTCTTTTTACATGTCTTACCTTGTTTGTTTTACTTGTTACCTTTCTTAATTTTTTACTTATTACCTTGCTTACTTTTTACTTTTTGAAGTTACTTACTTTTTACATTTCTTACCTTTCTTTTTATACATCTTACTTGTACATGTTTGCATTTACCTTCAATTTGACTTCTGTTACCTGTTTTTTTTTTAGTGAAGTGAATTATATTTTATATAGCGCTTTTTCTCTAGTGACTCAAAGCGCTTTACATTTAAACCAGTGTGGGTGGCACTGGGAGCAGGTGGGTAAAGTGTCTTGCCCAAGGACACAACGGCAGTGACTAGGATGGCGGAAGCGGGAATCGAACCTGCAACCCTCAAGTTGCTGGCACGGCCACTCTACCAACCGAGCTAAACCTTTGTTACTTTTCTTACCTTTATTTTTTTTACTTGTATTACCTTTTTTTTCTGTTTTTATAAATTTTTTACCTTTCTTAATTTATACTTTTTACTTTGCTTACTTTTTACTTTTGTTGGATTACTTATTTTTCTTACCTTTCTTACTTTTTATGTAACCTATTTTTTACATCAATATCAGGTTATATAGGCGTTTAGTAGGTACTGATTGATCAATATCAGGTTATATAGGTGTTCAGTAGGTACTGATTGATCAATATCAGGTTATATAGGCGTTCAGTAGGTACTGATTGATCAATATCAGGTTATATAGGCGTTCAGTAGGTACTGATTGATCAATATCAGATTATATAGGCCTTTAGTAGGTATTGACCAACCAATATCAGGTTATATAGGCGTTCAGTAGGTACTGATTGATCAATATCAGGTTATATAGGCGTTCAGTAGGTACTGATTGATCTATATCAGGTTATATAGGAGTTTAGTAGGTACTGATTGATCAATATCAGGTTATATAGGCGTTCAGTAGGTACTGATTGATCAATATTAGGTTATATAGGCGTTCAGTAGGTAGTGACCGATCAATATCAGGTTATATAGGCGTTCAGTAGGTACTGATTGATCAATACCGGGTTATATAGGCGTTTAGTAGGGACTGATTGATCAATATCAGGTTATATAGGCGTTCAGTAGGTACAGGTTGATCAATATCAAGTTATATAGGTGTTAAGTAGGTACGGATTGATCAATATCAGGTTATATAGGTGTTCAGTTGGTACTGATTGATCAATATCAGGTTATATAGGCGTTCAGTTGGTACTGGTTGATCAATATCAGGTTATATAGGCATTTAGTAGGTACTGATTGATCAATATCAGGTTATATAGGCCTTTAGTAGGTACTGATTGATCAATATCAGGTTATATAGGCGTTCAGTAGGTACTGATTGATCAATATCAGGTTATATAGGCGTTCAGTAGGTATGGATTGATCAACATTAGGTTATATAGGCGTTCAGTAGGTACTGATTGATCAATATCAGGTTATATAGGCGTTTAGTAGGTACTGATTGATCAATATCAGGTTATATAGGCGTTTAGTAGGTACTGATTGATCAATATCAGGTTATATAGGCATTCAGTAGGTACTGATTGATCAATATCAGGTTATATAGGTGTTTAGTAGGTACTGATTGATCAATATCAGGTTATATAGGCGTTCAGTAGGTAGTGACCAATCAATATCAGGTTATATAGGCATTTAGTAGGTACTGATTGATCAATATCAGTTTATATAGGCGTTTAGTAGGTACTGATTGATCAATATCAGGTTATATAGGCGTTTAGTGGGTACTGATTGATCAATATCAGGTTATATAGGCGTTCAGTAGGTAGTGACCAATCAATATCAGGTTTTATAGGCATTTAGTAGGTACTGATTGATCAATATCAGGTTATATATGTGTTCAGTAGGTACTAATTGATCAATATCAGGTTATATAGGCGTTCAGTAGGTACTGATTGATCTATATCAGGTTATATAGGCGTTTAGTAGGTACTGATTGATCAATATCAGGTTATATAGGCGTTTAGTAGGTACTGATTGATCAATATCAGGTTATATAGGCGTTCAGTAGGTACTGATTGATCAATATCGGTTATATAGGCGTTTAGTAGGTACTGATTGATCAATATCAGGTTATATAGGCGTTTAGTACGTACTGATTGATCATTATCAGGTTATATAGGCGTTTAGTAGGTACTGATTGATCAATATCAGGTTATATAGGCATTTAGTAGGTACTGATTGATCAATATAAGGTTATATAAGCGTTTAGTAGGTACTGATTGATCAATATCAGGTTATATAGGCGTTCAGTGTGTACTTGATTTAATCTTCATAGCAATAATGTCTTATTGTGAAAATCCTCATGCAGAAAATGCTTTTTTTCAACCAAAAAAGGTTTGAAATGGATTTATGCTTTGTTTTTTGTCTAATACAACACATTATACACACATTTGTTTTACATCCATCCATCAACTGGATGGATGGATGCTGTTGTTGTTGTGTGCTGGGTGTTGTCACTTCCTGTCGTCGTGTGCCGGGTGTTGTCACTTCCTGTCGTTGTGTGCCGGGTGACAACGAGGGCGTGGGGTCGAAAAGCCGTCATGTTTGAGAAAGCAAATGTCAGCCAGAGCACTTAAGCGAGCAACACAACAATTTCAAGTCAAACGTCAGACGGGCGTAAAGTGGAGCGTTTGATCCCATCCATCATGGCGGATGTTGTCCACACCCTCTGATATCACCATGGATCATCTTCCTCTCTCGCAGGATGCTTTAATAGACACTTTTATCCTGACGGCCGCATCTCAACACATTTACATCTCTGCTTCTTTCTCCGCATGAGGCTGACAGCTTTTATGTCTTCAGAAGTGACAAAATGCCTACAATTATCTTCATGACGATACCAGTGGACGATATCATCGCACTCGGCACACCTTGGAGCACCGCTTTTCAACCATTTCGATACGGTCTGATGTGCCGCAGGGATGAGTAACCGTGTAATACTCTTCCATATCAGTAGGTGGCAGCAGGCAGCTAATTGCTTTGTAGAGGTAGGAAACAGCGGGAGGCAGTGTGCAGGTAAAAATGTTTCTAATGCTTAAACCGAAAATAAGCAAAAGCTGAGCGCCCCTAAGAAAAGGCATTGAAGCCTAGGGAAGGCTAGGCAGGACGAAACTAAAACTGAACTGGCTACAAAGTAAAAAAAAACATCAAAAAAACAGAATCCTGGACGACAGCAAAGACTTACTGCTGCTTACAGCAAAATACAAAATAAACATAACATAAAATTGTGAAATTAATTCATAATGGTATTAAATACATCATTTTTCTGTACAGTACAAATAATGATACTACTACTAATAATAATACTAAACTGCCTTTACTGTAATCTTTCATTTAGTTTATTACAAAATATCACCATTCAGTATAATGTATTATGTTTTATTACATTTATATAGAATGTACACATTCTTTTCTTACAATATTTGTTTGTGTTTTAGGCTGATATTTACATGTACAGTAGTCGTACAGTAATGACAATCACAGCTAATTATTTGTGTTGACTTCATCCAGCAAACCACAACATGTGAATATTAATATGCTGTAGAATATCCTATTTTGTTATAGTTTTGTATGTATTTATTTGTAGCTGAGATAGGCACCAGCGACCCCAAAGGGAATAAGCGGTAGGAAATGGATGGATGGATGTATTTATTTGATTTAACATCTGTTTGTTTTGATAACCACACAAAGTTTCAGCAGGTACTTTGTATTTTATTACATTTATATTCAATTGTATACATTTTTACAATATTCTTTGTATTTTATAGCCCTGTGATGAGGTGGCGACTTGTCCAGGGTGTACGCCGCCTTCCGCCCGAATGCAGCTGAGATAGGCTCCAGCATCCCCCACGCCCCAAAAAGGGACAAGCGGTAGGAAATGGATGGATTTAATCATTCAATTTACACTTAAAATAATTGTATTAATTTCACAAAAAATATTTTCCGCTTAAACGTTTTTTTTTCCAACAGGCTCAACCTTCATCCAGCAAATTGAAAAATATTATACAGTTTTAATTACGATGCACTATCTTTTATTTTAATAATGTTTTTAGTTGTGTTGTTTTATATTTTACATGAGTTATATCATGACGTATACAGACGACAACAAAACATTAGAAAGTGTAAATATGGTGCAGTATTATATTTTGTATGCTATTTTATATTTATAAATATTTGTTTGCAGAAATAGATATTAGACGTATGTATGATAATCAAAACTGAAATGTATACAATTAAAACTTATATTTAAATTAAAATATCCCTAAATACAATATTTAGTTTGTAAGGATCTCATTGACCACAAGGAGGCAGTGTTGTCCCTTTTTACTTACACTGACTTTTTTTTTTTATTCATGCATGTGTGTATGTATATATATATATATATATATATATATATATATATATATATATATATTTTTTTTTATATATATATATATACATACACATACATACATATATATACATGCATACATGCGTTATGATAGACCAGGGGTCACCAACGCGGTGCCTTTATGGACCAGATGAGTCGCCCGCTGGCCTGTTCTAAAAATAGCTCAAATAGCAGCACTTACCAGTGAGCTGCCTCAATTTTTAAAATTTTGTTTATTTACTAGCAAGCTGGTCTCGCTTTCCTCAACATTTTTAATTCTAAGAGAGACAAAACTCAAATAGAATTGTGAAAATCCAAGAAAATATTTTAAAGACTTGGTCTTCACTTGTTTAAATAAATTCATTTATTTTTTACTTTGCTTCTTATAACTTTCAGAAAGAACATTTTACAGAAAAAATACAACCTTAAAAATTATTTTAGGATTTTTAAACACATTTACCTTTTAAATTCCTTCCTCTTTTTTCCTGACAATTTAAATCAATGTTCAAGTAAAATTTTTTTATTTTTTATTGTAAAGAATATTGAATTGAATTATATTTATATAGCGCTTTTCTCTAGTGACTCAAAGCACTTGACATAGTGACACCCAATATCTAAGTTACATTTAAACCAGTGTGAGTGGCACTGGGAGCAAGTGGGTCAAGTGTCTTGCCCAAGGACACAACGGCAGTGACTAGGTTGGCGGAAGCGGGAATCGAACCTGCAACCCTCAAGTTGCTGGCACGGCAAATACATTTTTTTAAATTCTTAATTTTAGCTATTGTTTTCTTGACGAAGAATATTTCTGAAATATTTCTTCAAACTTGTTACGATTAAAATTCCCCCAAAATTATTCTGGCAAATCTAGAAAATCTGTAAAAATCAAATTTAAATCTTATTTCAAAGTCTTTTGAATTTCTTTTAAAATTTTTGTTCTGGAAAATCCAGAAGAAATAATGATTTGTTTTTGTTAGAAATATAGCTTGGTCCAATTTGTTATATATTCTAACAAAGTACAGATTGGATTTTAACCTATTTAAAACATGTCATCAAAATTTTAAAAGTAATCTTAATCAAGGAAAATTACTAATGATGTTCCATAAATTTTTTATTTTTATTTTTTCCAATTGATTCGAATTAGCTAGTTTTTCTCTTCTTTTTTTCAGGTAAATTTTGAATTTTAAAGAGTCGAAATAGAAGATAAACTATGTTTCAAAATTTAATTTTAATTTTTTCCTGTTTTCTCCTCTTTTAAACTGTTCACTTAAGTGTTTTTTTTCATCCTCCCGGTAAAAGTTGGAGATGCCACCTCAGTAGAAGAATTTAAGTCTCACCTTAAAACTCATTTGTATACTCTAGCCTTTAAATAGACTCCCTTTTTAGACCAGTTGATCTGCCGTTTCTTTTCTTTTTCTTCTATGTCCCACTCTCCCTTGTGGAGGGGGTCCGGTCCGATCCGGTGGCCATGTACTGCTCGCCTGTGTATCGGCTGGGGACATCTCTGCACTGCTGATCCGCCTCCGCTTGGGATGGTTTCCTGCTGGCTCCGCTGTGAATGGGACTCTCGCTGCTGTGTTGGATCCGCTTTGGACTGGACTCTCGCGACTGTGTTGGATCCATTATGGATTGAACTTTCACAGTATCATGTTAGACCCGCTCGACATCCATTGCTTTCCTCCTCTCCAAGGTTCTCATAGTCATCATTGTCACCGACGTCCCACTGGGTGGGAGTTTTTCCTTGCCCTTATGTGGGCCTACCGAGGATGTCGTAGTGGTTTGTGCAGCCCTTTGAGACACTAGTGATTTAGGGCTATATAAGTCAACATTGATTGATTGATTGATAATTTATTCTCTACAAAAAACGTCCATAAAAGGAACAAAAAATGTACGACGGAATGACCGACAGAAATACCCATTTTTCACATATACATAATTTTTTATTAAAGGTAAATTGAGCAAATTGGCTATTTATGGCAATGTATTTAAGTGTGTATCAAACTGGTAGCCCTTGGCATGAATCAGTACCCAAGAAGTAGCTCTTGCTTTCAAAAAGGTTTGTGACCCCTGATGTAAACCAGGGGTGCCCATTACGTCGACCGCGGGGGGTGTGTCAGTCGATCTCCAGCCAGGCTTTTAAAAAAAATAGACCTAAAAATGAGTGATCATCAATCTTCACCAAGACGTCACTTAAATGACATTCACGGTACCGGAGGGTCTTGTGAGATGACGCTGGCTGCTGCAAGATCATTATTATGAAAATATGACCGAGAGGAAGGCGAGAAACACTTTTCATTTCAACAGACTCTCGCGCCGTACCTTCCGTCAAAACTCTAAAGGCCGACTGCACATTTCCTATCTTCACAATAAAAGCCCTGCTTCATGCTGCCTGCGCTAACTAAATACAGAGTCTCGGAAAACTGGCGTTCACAAGAGACTCTTATTTTGTTAGCGCAGGCAGCATGAAGCAGGGCTTTTATTGTGAAGATAGGAAATGTGCAGTCGGCCTTTAGAGTTTTGACGGAAGGGACGGCGCGAAAGTCTGTTGAAATAAAAAGTGTTTCTCGCCTTCCTCTCTGTCATTTTTTCATAATAATGAACTGGCAGCAGCCAGCGTCATCTCACAAGACCCTCGGGTGCCGTGAATGTCAATCAAGCAAGCTACGGAATTTTCCGCCAATGTTTTTCTTGTAAAGTGTATGGAAGCTGGATGAATTAGATGCCAAAAACCAACCACTTTCATGTGGTATTGTACAGAAAGGACCACTTTTTTTCTCCTCCATTTGAAAATGTGGGCGTTATCATCATTACTGTCTGATTCCAATCAATGCAAGTCATCAGAATCAGGTAATACACCAACTTATATTATTGTCTTTGTGAAAGAAAGACATCTATATGTGTTACACATGCTTGTATTATCATTAAACACATTTAACTTGTTTACAAAAATGTCTCTTTCATAAATAAATAAATATAAATGATATATATAAATGAGGTCGATCCCCTCGAGTTGGTCAATTGAACAGTAGCTCGCCTGCAGAAAAAGTGTGGGCACCCCTGATGTAAACAAACCACGGTGCGTTCAAGGACCGCCAAAATTAGTGGGACAAAACAGCGCTCGCCCAATACTGAAATCAGTGAAGCATGTTTAATAAAAACTATGTGCTTTATGACAATTAGGGAAGTTTGTGTCATGTTTGTTCTCCAACAAACTATATTAAAACAAAAAATATACTTTTTTCCCTCATCTTTTTCCATTTTCCATACATTTTTTGAAAAAGCTCCAGAGAGCCACTAGGGCGGCGCTAAAGATGCAGCTCTAGAACCGTGGGGTGCCGACCCCCGGTCTAGACCATCCTGGTGTATTAATATTCACCTTCTAGAGCAGGGGTCACCAACGTGGTGCCTTTAAGGACCAGATGAGTCGCCCGCTGGCCTGTTCTAAAAATAGCTCAAATAGCAGCACTTACCAGTGAGCTGCCTCTATTTTTTTAAAATTGTATTTATTTACTAGCCAGCTGGTCTCGCTTTGCTCGACATTTTTAATTCTAAGAGAGACAAAACTCAAATAGAATTTTGAAAATCCAAGAAAATATTTTAAAGACTTGGTCTTTGTTTAAATACATTTTTTTTTTTTTTTTTTTACTTTGCTTCTTATAACTTTCAGAAAGACAATTTTAGAGAAAAAATACATCCTTAAAAATGATTTTAGGATTTTTAAACGCATATACCTTTTTACCTTTTAAATTCCTTCCTCTTCTTTCCTGACAATTTAAATCAATGTTCAAGTAATTTATTTTTTTTATTGTAAAGAATATTGAATTGAATTATATTTATATAGCGCTTTTCTCTAGTGACTCAAAGCACTTTACATAGTGACACCCAATATCTACGTTACCTTTAAAGCAGTGTGGGTAAAGTGTCTTGCCCAAGGACACAACGGCAGTGACTAGGATGGCGGAAGCGGGAATCGAACCTGCAACCCTCAAGTTGCTGGCACGGCAAATACATTTTTTTAAATTCTTAATTTTAGCTATTGTTTTCTTGACGAAGAATATTTCTGAAATATTTCTTCAAACTTGTTACGATTAAAATTCCCCCAAAAATTATTCTGGCAAATCTTGAAAATCTGTAGAATCAAATTTAAATCCTATTTCAAAGTCTTTTGAATTTCTTTTAAAATTTTTGTTCTGGAAAATCTAGAAGAAAAAATGATTTGTCTTTGTTAGAAATAAAGCTCGGTCCAATTTGTTATATATTCTAACAAAGTGCAGATTGGATTTTAACCTATTTAAAACATGTCATCAAAATTCTAAAATTAATCTTAATCAGGAAAAATTACTAATGATGTTCCATATATTCTTTTTTTAAATTTTTTCCAAAAGATTCGAATTAGCTAGTTTTTCTCTTCTTTTTTTCGGTTGAATTTTGAATTTTAAAGAGTCGAAATTGAAGATAAAGTAGGTGTCGAAATTTAATTTTCTTTTTCTTCGGGTTTTCTCCTCTTTTAAGTGTTATTTTCATCATTTATTCTCTACAAAAAACGTCCGTAAAAGGAACAAAAAATGTACGACGGAATGACCGACAGAAACACCCATTTTTTCACATATACATAGATTTATTTATTAAAGGTAAATTGAGCAAATTGGCTATTTATGGCAATTTATTGAAGTTTGTATCAAACTGGTAGCCCTTGGCATGAATCAGTACCCAAGAAGTAGCTCTTAGTTTCAAAAAGGTTGGTGACCCCTGATGTAGATCAGGGGTGCCCATTACGTCGATCGCGAGCTACCAGTCGATCTCCAGCCAGGCTTTAAAAAAAATAGACCTAAAAATGAGTGATCATCAATCTTCACCAAGACGTCACTTAAATGACATTCACGGTACCGGAGGGTCTTGTGAGATGACGCTGGCTGCTGCAAGATCCTTATTATGAAAATATGACCGAGAGGAAGGCGAGAAACACTTTTTATTTCAACAGACTCTCGCGCCGTACCTTCCGTCAAAACTCTAAAGGCCGACTGCACATTTCCTATCTTCACAATAAAAGCCCTGCTTCATGCTGCCTGCGCTAACTAAATACAGAGTCTGGGAAAACTGGCGTGCACAAGAGACTCTTATTTTGTTAGCGCAGGCAGCATGAAGCAGGGCTTTTATTGTGAAGATAGGAAATGTGCAGTCGGCCTTTAGAGTTTTGACGGAAGGGACGGCGCGAAAGTCTGTTGAAATAAAAAGTGTTTCTCGCCTTCCTCTCTGTCATTTTTTCATAATAATGAACTGGCAGCAGCCAGCGTCATCTCACAAGACCCTCGGGTGCCGTGAATGTCCATCAAGCAAGCTACGGAATTTGCCGCCAATGTTTTTCTTGTAAAGTGTATGGAAGCTGGATGAATTAGATGCCAAAAACCAACCACTTTCATGTGGTATTGTACAGAAAGGACCACTTTTTTTCTCCTCCATTTGAAAATGTGGGCGTTATCATCATTACTGTCTGATTCCAATCAATGCAAGTCATCAGAATCAGGTAATACACCAACTTATATTCTTGTCTTTGTGAAA
Organism: Nerophis ophidion; assembly: GCF_033978795.1. Classification (NCBI taxonomy): domain Eukaryota; kingdom Metazoa; phylum Chordata; class Actinopteri; order Syngnathiformes; family Syngnathidae; genus Nerophis; species Nerophis ophidion. Next base: position 41,465,663 of record NC_084631.1, read on the forward strand.
GAAAGACATCTATATGTGTTACACATGCTTGTATTATCATTAAACACATTTAACTTGTTTACAAAAATGTCTCTTTCATAAATAAATATAAATGATGTATATAAATGAGGTAGATCCCCTCGAGTTGGTCTATTGAAAAGTAGCTCGCCTGCAGAAAAAGTGTGGGCACCCCTGCTGTAAACAAACCACAGTGGGTTCAAAGACTGCCAAAATTAGTGGGACAAAACGGCGCTCGCCCAATACTGAAATCAGTGAAGCATGTTTAATAAAAACTATGTGCTTTATGATAATTAGGGAAGTTTGTGTCATGTTTGTTCTCCAACAAACTATATTAAAACAAAAAATATACTTTTTTCCCTCATCTTTTTCCATTTTCCAGAAATTTTTTGAAAAAGCTCCAGAGAGCCACTAGGGCGGCGCTAAAGATGCAGCTCTAGAACCGTGGGGTGCCGACCCCCGGTTTAGACCATCCTGGTGTATTAATATTCACCTTCTAGAGCAGGGGTCACCAACGTGGTGCCTTTAAGGACCAGATGAGTCGCCCGCTGGCCTGTTCTAAAAATAGCTCAAATAGCAGCACTTACCAGTGAGCTGCCTCTATTTTTTTTTAAATTGTATTTATTTACTAGCCAGCTGGTCTCGCTTTGCTTGACATTTTTAATTCTAAGAGAGACAAAACTCAAATAGAATTTTGAAAATCCAAGAAAATATTTTAAAGACTTGGTCTTTGTTTAAATACATTTTTTTTTTTTTTTTTTTTACTTTGCTTCTTATAACTTTCAGAAAGACAATTTTAGAGAAAAAATACAACCTTAAAAATGATTTTAGGATTTTTAAACACATATACCTTTTTACCTTTTAAATTCCTTCCTCTTCTTTCCTGACAATTTAAATCAATGTTCAAGTAATTTTTTTTTTTTATTGTAAAGAATATTGAATTGAATTATATTTATATAGCGCTTTTCTCTAGTGACTCAAAGCACTTTACATAGTGACACCCAATATCTACGTTACCTTTAAAGCAGTGTGGGTAAAGTGTCTTGCCCAAGGACACAACGGCAGTGACTAGGATGGCGTAGGCGGGAATCGAACCTGCAACCCTCAAGTTGCTGGCACGGCAAATACATTTTTTTAAATTCTTAATTTTAGCTATTGTTTTCTTGACGAAGAATATTTCTGAAATATTTCTTCAAACTTGTTACGATTAAAATTCCCCCAAAAATTATTGTGGCAAATCTTGAAAATCCGTAGAATCAAATTTAAATCCTATTTCAAAGTCTTTTGAATTTCTTTTAAAATTTTTGTTCTGGAAAATCTAGAAGAAAAAATGATTTGTCTTTGTTAGAAATAAAGCTCGGTCCAATTTGTTATATATTCTAACAAAGTGCAGATTGGATTTTAACCTATTTAAAACATGTCATCAAAATTCTAAAATTAATCTTAATCAGGAAAAATTACTAATGATGTTCCATAAATTCTTTTTTTTAATTTTTCTCCAAAAGATTCGAATTAGCTAGTTTTTCTCTTCCTTTTTTCGGTTGAATTTTGATTTTTAAAGAGTCGAAATTGAAGATAAAGTAGGCGTCGAAATTTAATTTCCATTTTTTTCCTGTTTTCTCCTCTTTTAAACTGTTCACTTAAGTGTTATTTTCATCATTTATTCTCTACAAAAAAAGGCCATAAAAGGAACAAAAAATGTACGACGGAATGACCGACAGAAATACCCTTTTTTTTAATATATATATATTCATTTATTAAAGGTAAATTGAGCAAATTGGCTATTTCTGGCAATTTATTGAAGTGTGTATCAAACTGGTAGCCCTTGGCATGAATCAGCACCCAAGAAGTAGCTCTTGCTTTCAAAAAGTGTAAACAAACCACGGTGCGTTCAAGGACCGCCAAAATTAGTGGGACAAAACGGCGCTCGCCCAAAACTGGAATCCGTGAAGCATGTTTAATAAAAACTACGTGCTTTATGACAATTAGGGAGGTTTGTGTCATGTTTCTCCTCCGACAAACTATATTAAAACAAAAAATATATATTTTATTCCCCTCATCTTTTTCCATTTTCCGCACATTTTTGAAAAAGCTCCAGAGAGCCATCTTGGTGTTTTTAATATTCACCTCCTAGAACATTCCTCCTCCTCTGTGCCAGACTTGAAAGCGGCGTGTGGGCCAGATGGCGAGCGTCCCGTATCTGTAAATAATAATAATAATGCAGATTAGCGCGTGCTAATGGTGCGTGGGCGGGATTACAAAAGTAATCTGATCATGAGTCTCTCCTCAGGAGGACATATTTGCTGGATAAGAAGTGCAGAGAGCAGAAAGTCACATGCCGGAATGTTCTTCCCACATCAACATATCGCCGTATAAATAGAGATCTTCTCAATGATGTAAGCGGCGTTGATATGGTCGCCCACCTGAGGCCAACCTCCACAAATATTGACCACGTTCTCAGCCGTCTTGGAGCTCTGCACGACATCTTCTTCTGTCGGTGTGCAGAGACTCCAGCTGCAAGGCCAGGGATTGAGGGAATTGTCCGTAAAGTTAGTCATCAACACACCACATTATGTTGGTAGACAAAGATTGTCTATTTGACAGGAGAGCCCTGCAGCGTTTTTTTATAATTGACCACAATCTGTAAGTCACTGGTCAAAGATCCTATGTGGCAGGAGCGCTTTGCTGTTTTGCAGGGCCGATGGAAGAAAAGCATGAGTCAAAGATTGTCTATATGTGACAGAAGTGTTTTATTGTGTTTAATGATTTGCTTTAAAAACAGTAGTCAAAGATTGTCTATTTGTGACTGGAGTTTTTTTTATCGTGCTTCATGATTTACTTTAAAAACAGTAGTCAAAGATTGTCTATTTGTGACTGGAGTTTTTTTATTTTTTTAAATTGTGGTTCATGATTTACTTTAAAAACAGTAGTCAAAGATTGTGTAAATCTGACGGGAGTTTTTTTTTTTTTGTGCTTCATGATTTACTTTAAAAACAGTAGTCAAAGATTGTGTAAATCTGACGGGAGTTTTTTTTAATTGTGCTTCATGACTTACTTTAAAAACAGTAGTCAAAGATTGTTGAGATGTGAGAGGAAGTTATTTTTTATGTTTAATGATTTGCTTTAAAAACAGTAGTCAAAGATTGTCTATTTGTGACATGATTTTTTAAAATTGTGCTTAGTGATTTACTTTAAAAACAGCAGTCAAAGATTGTGTAAATCTGAAGGGAGTTTTTATTTATTTATTGTGCTTCATGATTTACTTTAAAAACAGTAGTCAAAGATTGTCTATTTGTGACTGGAGTTTTTTTTTTTAATTGTGCTTCATGATTTGCTTTAAAAACGGTAGTCAAAGATTGTCTATTTGTGACAGAAGTGTTTTATTGTGTTTAATGATTTGCTTTGAAAACGGTAGTCAAAGAGTGTCTATTTGTGACAGAAGTGTTTTATTGTGTTTAATGATTTGCTTTAAAAACGGTAGTCAAAGATTGTCTATATGTGACAGAAGTGTTTTATTGTGTTTAATGATTTGCTTTAAAGACTGAAGTCAAAGATTGTCTATTTGTGACAGAAGTGCTTTATTGTGTTTAAAGATTTGCTTTAAAAACGGTAGTCAAAGATTGTCTATTTGTGACAGAAGTGTTTTATTGTGTTTAATGATTTGCTTTGAAAACGGAAGTCAAAGATTGTCTATTTGTGACAGAAGTGTTTTATTGTGTTTAATGATTTGCTTTAAAAACGGTAGTCAAAGATTGTCTATTTGACAGGAGAGCCCTGCCGCGTTTGATAATTGACCACAATCCGCGTAATACTGTAAGTCACTAGTCAAAGATCCTATGTGGCAGGAGCGCTTTGCTGTTTTGCAGGGCCGATGGAAGAAAAGCATGAGTCAAAGATTGTCTATATATGACAGAAGTGTTTTATTGTGTTTAATGATTTGCTTTAAAAACGGTAGTCAAAGATTGTCTATTTGTGACTGGAGTTTTTTTTTATTGTGCTTCATGATTTACTTTAAAAACAGTAGTCAAAGATTGTCTATTTGTGACTGGAGTTTTTTTTTTTTTTTAAATTGTGCTTCATGATTTACTTTAAAAACAGTAGTCAAAGATTGTGTAAATCTGACGGAAGTTTTTTTTTTTATTGTGCTTCATGATTTACTTTAAAAACAGGAGTCAAATTGTCTATTTGTGACAGCGGTATTTAATTATGTTTAAAGATTTGCTTTAAAAATGGTTGTCAAAGATTGTCTATTTGTGACATGATCCTTTTTTAATTGTGATTCATGATTTACTTTAAAAACAGTAGTCAAAGATTGTCTATATGTGACTGGAGTTTTTTTTTAAATTGTGCTTCATGATTTACTTTAAAAACAGTAGTCAAAGATTGTGTATATCTGACGGGAGTTTTTTTTTTTATTGTGCTTCATGATTTACTTTAAAAACAGGAGTCAAATTGTCTATTTGTGACAGCGGTATTTAATTATGTTTAAAGATTTGCTTTAAAAATGGTAGTCAAAGATTGTCTATTTGTGACATGATCCTTTTTTAATTGTGATTCATGATTTACTTTAAAAACAGTAGTCAAAGATTGTCTATATGTGACTGGAGTTTTTTTTTAAATTGTGCTTCATGATTTACTTTAAAAACAGTAGTCAAAGATTGTGTATATCTGACGGGAGTTTTTTTTTTTATTGTGCTTCATGATTTACTTTAAGAACAGTAGTCAAAGATTGTCTCTTTGTGACAGGAAGTTTTTTTAAATTGCGCTTCATGATTTACTTTAAAAACAGTAGTCAAAGATTGTGTATATCTGTCAGGAGTTTTTTTTATTGTGCTTCATGATTTACTTTAAATACAGTAGTCAAATATTGTCTATATGTGACAGGAGTTTTTTTTATTATGTTTAATGATTTGCTTTAAAAACAGGAGTCAAAGATTGTCTATTTGTGACATAATTTTTTAAAATTGTGATTCATGATTTACTTTAAAAACAGTAGTCAAAGATTGTCTATTTGTGACTGGAGTTTTTTTTTAATTGTGCTTCATGATTTACTCTAAAAACAGGAGTCAAATTGTCTATTTGTGACAGAAGTATTTCATTATGTTTAATGATGTGCTTTAAAAATGGTTGTCAAAGATTGTCTATTTGTGACATGATTTTTTTTAATTGTGCTTCATGATTTACTTTAAAAACAGTAGCCAAAGATTGTCTAAATGTGACAGAAGTGTTTTATTGTGTTTAATGATGTGCTTTAAAAACGGTAGTCAAAGATTGTCTATTTGTGACTGGAGTTTTTTTATTTTTTTAAATTGTGCTTCATGATTTACTTTAAAAACAGTAGTCAAAGATTGTGTAAATCTGACGGGAGGTTTTTTTTTGTGCTTCATGATTTACTTTAAAAACAGGAGTCAAAGATTGTCTATTTGTCACTGGAGGTTTTTTTTTTAACTGTGCTTCATGATTTACTTTAAAAACAGTAGTCAAAGATTGTCTATTTGTGGCAGGAGTTTTTCATTATGTTTAATGATTTGCTTTAAAAATGGATGTCAAAGATTGTCTATTTGTGACATGATTTTTTTAAATTATGCTTCATGATTTACTTTAAAAACAGGAGTCAAAGATTGTCTATTTGTCACTGGAGGTTTTTTTTTTTTTAAATTGTGCTTCATGATTTACTTTAAAAACAGGAGTCAAAGATTGTCTATTTGTCACTGGAGGTTTTTTTTTTTAAACTGTGCTTCATGATTTACTTTAAAAACAGTAGTCAAAGATTGTCTATTTGTGACAGGAGTTTTTCATTATGTTTAATGATTTGCTTTAAAAACAGGAGTCAAAGATTGTCTATTTGTGACATGTTTTTTTAAAATTGTGCTTCATGATTTACTTTAAAAACAGAAGTCAAAGATTGTGTATATCTGACGGGAGTTTTTTTTTTGTGCTTCATGATTTACTTTAAAAACAGGAGTCAAATTGTCTATTTGTGACTGGAGTTTTTCATTATGTTTAATGATGTGCTTTAAAAATGGATGTCAAAGATTGTCTATTTGTGACATGATTTTTTTAAATTATGCTTCATGATTTACTTTAAGAACAGGATTCAAAGATTGTGTAAATCTGACGGGAATTATTTTTTTTTATTGTGCTTCATTATTTACTTTAAATACAGTAGTCAAAGATTGTCTATATGTGACAGGAGGTTTTTTTTATTATGTTTAATGATTTGATTTAAAAACAGGAGTCAAAGATTGTCTATTTGTGACATAATTTTTAAAAATTGTGATTCCAGATTTACTTTAAATACAGTAGTCAAAGATTGTCTATTTGTGACTGGAGTTTTTTTCATTATGTTTAAAGATTTGCTTTAAAAATAGGAGTCAAAGATTGTCTCTTTGTGACATATTTTTTTAAAATTGTACTTCATGATTTACTTTAAAAACAGTAGCCAAAGATTGTCTAAATGTGACAGAAGTGTTTTATTGTGTTTAATGATGTGCTTTAAAAACGGTAGTCAAAGATTGTCTATTTGTGACTGGAGTTTTTTTATTTTTTTAAATTGTGCTTCATGATTTACTTTAAAAACAGTAGTCAAAGATTGTGTAAATCTGACGGGAGGTTTTTTTTTGTGCTTCATGATTTACTTTAAAAACAGGAGTCAAAGATTGTCTATTTGTCACTGGAGGTTTTTTTTTTAACTGTGCTTCATGATTTACTTTAAAAACAGTAGTCAAAGATTGTCTATTTGTGGCAGGAGTTTTTCATTATGTTTAATGATTTGCTTTAAAAACAGGAGTCAAAGATTGTCTATTTGTGACATATTTTTTTAAAATTGTGCTTCATGATTTACTTTAAAAACAGTAGTCAAATTGTCTATTTGTGACTGGAGTTTTTCATTATGTTTAATGATGTGCTTTAAAAATGGATGTCAAAGATTGTCTATTTGTGACATGATTTTTTTAAATTATGCTTCATGATTTACTTTAAAAACAGGAGTCAAAGATTGTCTATTTGTCACTGGAGGGTTTTTTTTTTTTAAATTGTGCTTCATGATTTACTTTAAAAACAGGAGTCAAAGATTGTCTATTTGTCACTGGAGGTTTTTTTTTTTAAACTGTGCTTCATGATTTACTTTAAAAACAGTAGTCAAAGATTGTCTATTTGTGACAGGAGTTTTTCATTATGTTTAATGATTTGCTTTAAAAACAGGAGTCAAAGATTGTCTATTTGTGACATGTTTTTTTAAAATTGTGCTTCATGATTTACTTTAAAAACAGAAGTCAAAGATTGTGTATATCTGACGGGAGTTTTTTTTTTGTGCTTCATGATTTACTTTAAAAACAGGAGTCAAATTGTCTATTTGTGACTGGAGTTTTTCATTATGTTTAATGATGTGCTTTAAAAATGGATGTCAAAGATTGTCTATTTGTGACATGATTTTTTTAAATTATGCTTCATGATTTACTTTAAGAACAGGATTCAAAGATTGTGTAAATCTGACGGGAATTATTTTTTTTTATTGTGCTTCATTATTTACTTTAAATACAGTAGTCAAAGATTGTCTATATGTGACAGGAGGTTTTTTTTATTATGTTTAATGATTTGATTTAAAAACAGGAGTCAAAGATTGTCTATTTGTGACATAATTTTTAAAAATTGTGATTCCAGATTTACTTTAAATACAGTAGTCAAAGATTGTCTATTTGTGACTGGAGTTTTTTTCATTATGTTTAAAGATTTGCTTTAAAAATAGGAGTCAAAGATTGTCTATTTGTGACATATTTTTTTAAAATTGTACTTCATGATTTACTTTAAAAACAGTAGTCAAAGATTGTGTAAATCTGACGGAAGTTTTTTTTTTTATTGTGCTTCATGATTTACTTTAAAAACAGGAGTCAAATTGTCTATTTGTGACAGAGGTATTTCATTATGTTTAAAGATTTGCTTTAAAAATGGTAGTCAAAGATTGTCTATTTGTGACATGATCATTTTTTAATTGTGATTCATGATTTACTTTAAAAACAGTAGTCAAAGATTGTCTACATGTGACTGGAGTTTTTTTTAAAATTGTGCTTCATGATTTACTTTAAAAACAGTAGTCAAAGATTGTGTATATCTGACGGGAGTTTTTTTTTTATTGTGCTTCATGATTTACTTTAAAAACAGTAGTCAAAGATTGTCTATTTGTGACATGATTTTTTTTTAATTGTGCTTCATGATTTACTTTAAAAACAGGAGTCAAAGATTGTTGAGATGTGACAGGAAGTTTTTTTTTTATGTTTAATGATTTGCTTTAAAAACGGTAGTCAAAGATTGTCTATTTGTGACATGATTATTTTTAATTGTGCTAAATGATTTACTTTAAAAACAGTAATCAAAGATTGTGTAAATCTGAAGGAAATTCTTTTTTTTTTAAATTGTGCTTCATGTTTTACGGTAAAAACAGTAGTCAAAGATTGTCTATTTGTGACATGATTTTTTAAAATTGTGCTTCATGATTTTCTTTAAAAACAGTAGTCAAAGATTGTTGAGATGTGAGAGGAAGTTTTTTTTTATGTTTAATGATTGGCTTTATAAACAGTAGTCAAAGATTGTCTATTTGTGACTGGAGTTTTTTTTTCCCAATTGTGCTTCATAATTTACTTTAAAAACAGTAGTCAAAGATTGTCTATTTGTGACATGATTTTTTAAAATTGTGCTTCATAATTTACTTTAAAAACAGTAGTCAAAGATTGTCTATTTGTGACGGGAGTTTTTATTTTTTTATTGTGTTTGTCAAGTGAAAGTAGAGAGCAGCACAAACAGCACTGAGTTGTAGTGCACACTCCAGGCCTGAGGGGGCAACAGTGAGAGCTGAGAGCTGAACATCTCCGCCTGCTTCCAGCAGAGATTGCCTTGATTGAGTTCACCTGTTCACCTGTTCACTTGTTCACTTCAGTCACTCACCTTGTTGACGTGCTGCTAAGAGGAAGGAAGACAAGCTCCTGTTTGGACTCAGAAGACGCAACTGGTGAGAGAAAGAACACAAATATTCCTTCACTTTTGTCTAAAAGTGGCAAGTTTGGCACAGATGTAGCTCATTTTTATTTGGGGGTGTGTCTAGACTCCTAATTTGCATATTGCTTTTGAGGACTTAATGAGGAGGACACTGCATGATACTCATGCTTTTTGGACCTTTTTACAGCAGAACTACTACAGCAGCTTCTGCGCTATTTGGTCTTATTTACTACAAATGTTGATCCAATACCTCAACAATCATTCAATGGATCAATTGCAACATTTCTACATGAAAGTATAGCATTCGCAATTTCAAAGAAATCTATGAGATCCTTTTCTAGCGACAAAATTGGCAGAGACAACATAAGTCCCAATTAATGTTGCTGCTATCATTTGATGTGGAGGCCATGTTGTTTGACAGGTTTTTCTTCTTGATTTACTTAAAAACAGTAGCCAAAGATTGTCAATTTGACACTTTTTTTTTTATTGGTTAATAATTTGCTTGAAAAAAATCAGTCAAAGATTGTTTATATACGTCAGGGTTTTTTGTGTGTTTAACGATTTGCTTTAAAAACAGTACTCAAAGTGACAGGATATTTTTTTGGTCTATCTAAAAACAGTAGTCAAAGATTGTTGAGATGTGACAGGAAGTTTTTTTTTATGTTTAATTATTTGCTTTAAAAACGGTAGTCCATGATTGTTTATTTGTGACATGATTATTTTTAATTGTGCTTACTGATTTACTTTAGAAACAGTAGTCAAAGATTGTCTATTTGTGACTGGAGGGTTTTTTTTAAATTCTGCTTCATGATTTACTTTAAAAACAGTAGTCAAAGATTGTCTCTTTGTGACTGTAGGTTTTTTTTTTTAATTGCGCTTCATGTTTTTCTTTAAAAACAGTAGTCAAAGATTGTGTATATCTGACGGGAGTTTTTTTTTATTGTGCTTCATGATTTAGTTTAAAAACAGTAGTCAAAGATTGTCTATTTGTGACTGGAGTTTTTTTTAAATTGCGCTTTATGATTTTCTTTAAAAACAGTAGACAAAGATTGAGATGTGACAGGAAGTTTTTTTTTTATGTTTAATGATTTGCTTTAAAAACGGTAGTCAAAGATTGTCTATTTGTGACTGGAGTTTTTTTTTTTTTAAATTGTGCTTCATGATTTACTTTAAAAACAGAAGTCCAAAGATTGTGTACATCTGATGGGAGTTTTTATTTTATTTTATTGTGCTTCATTATTTACTTTAAAAACAGTAGTCAAAGATTGTCTATTTGTGACTGAAGGTTTTTTTTTTAATTGTGCTTCATGATTTTCTTTAAAAACAGTAGTCAAAGATTGTTGAGATGTGAGAGGAAGTTTTTTTTTATGTTTAATAATTTGCTTTAAAAACGGTAGTCAAAGATTGTCTATTTGTGACATGATTTTTTAATTGTGCTTCATGATTTAATTTAAAAACAATAGTCAAAGATTGTCCATTTGTGACTGGAGTTTTTTTTTAAATTGTGGTTCATGATTTACTTTAAAAACATCAGTCAAAGATTGTTTATATACGTCAGGGTTTTTTGTGTGTTTAATGATTTGCTTTAAAAACAGTACTCAAAGTGACAGGATATTTTTTTGGTCTATCTAAAAACACTGGTCAAAGATTGTTGAGATGTGACAGGAAGTTTTTTTTTTATGTTTAATGATTTGCTTAAAAAACGGTAGTCAAAGATTGTCTATTTGTGACATGATTATTTTTAATTGTGCTTAATGATTTACTTTAAAAACAGTAGTCAAAGATTGTGTATATCTGACGGGAGTTTTTTTTTTATTGTGCTTCATGATTTACTTTAAAAACAGTAGTCAAAGATTGTCTGTGACTGAAGGTTTTTTTTTTAATTGTGCTTCATGATTTTCTTTAAAAACAGTAGTCAAAGATTGTTGAGATGTGACAGGAAGTTTTTTTTTTATGTTTAATGATTTGCTTTAAAAACGGTAGTCAAAGATTGTCTATTTGTGACTGGAGTTTTTTTTTTTTTTAAATTGTGCTTCATGATTTACTTTAAAAATAGTAGTCAAAGATTGTCTATTTGTGACTGGAGGTTTTTTTTTAATTGTGCTTCATGATTTTCTTTAAAAACAGTAGTCAGAGATTGTTGAGATGTGAGAGGAAGTTTTTTTTGTTTAATGATTTGCTTTAAAAACAGTAGTCAAATATTGTCTATTTGTGACATGATTGTTTTTAATTGTGCTTAATGATTTACTTTAAAAAAAGTAGTCAAAGATTGTCTATTTGTGACTGGAGTTTTTTTTTTTAAATTGTGCTTCATGATTTACTTTAAAAACAGAAGTTAAAGATTGTGTACATCTGATGGGAGTTTATTTTATTTTATTGTGCTTCATTATTTACTTTAAAAACAGTAGTCAAAGATTGTCTATTTGTGACAGGAGTTTTTCAGTATGTTTAATGATTTGCTTTAAAAACAGTACTCAAAGTGACAGGATATTTTTTGGGTCTATCTAAAAACCGTAGTCAAAGATTGTTGAGATGTGAGAGGAAGTTTTTTTTTATGTTTAATGATTTGCTTTAAAAACAGTAGTCAAAGATTGTCTATTTGTGACTGGAGTTTTTTTTTAAATTGCGCTTCATGATTTACTTTAAAAACAGTAGTCAAAGATTGTCTATTTGTGGCTGGAGTTTTTTTTTTAAATTGCGCTTCATGATTTACTTTAAAAACAGTAGTCAAAGATTGTGTACATCTGACGGGAGTTTTTTTTTTTATTGTGCTTCATGATTTACTTTAAAAACAGTAGTCAAAGATTGTCTCTTTGTGACTGGAGTTTTTTTAAAATTGCGCTTTATGATTTACTTTAAAAACAGTAGTCAAAGATTGTGTACATCTGACGGGAGTTTTTTTTATATTGTGCTTCATGATTTAGTTTAAAAACAGTAGTCAAAGATTGCTATTTGTGACTGGAGTTTTTTTTAAATTGCGCTTTATGATTTACTTTAAAAACAGTAGTCAAAGATTGTGTATATCTGACGGGAGTTTTTTTTTATTGTGCTTCATGATTTGCTTTAAAAACAGTAATCAAAGATTGTGTATATCTGACGGGAGTTTTTTTTTTATTGTGCTTCATGATTTACTTTAAAAACAGTAGTCAAAGATTGTCTATTTGTGCCTGGAGGTTTTTTTTTTTATTGTGCTTCATTATTTTCTTTAAAAACAGTAGACAAAGATTGTCTATTAGTGCCTGGAGGTTTTGTTTTAATTGGGCTTCATAATTTTCTTTAAAAACAGTAGTCAAAGATTGAGATGTGACAGGAAGTTTATTTTTATGTTTAATGATTTGCTTTAAAAACAGTAGTCAAAGATTGTCTATTTGTGACATGTTTTTTTAATTGTGCTTCATGATTTAGTTTAAAAACAATAGTCAAAGATTGTCTATTTGTGACTGGAGTTTTTTTTTTTAAATTGTGCTTCATGATTTACTTAAAAACAGTAGCCAAAGATTGTCAATTTGACACTTTTTTTTATTGTTTAATAATTTGCTTTAAAAATATCAGTCAAAGATTGTTTATATATGTCAGGGTTTTTTGTGTGTTTAACGATTTGCTGTAAAAACAGTACTCAAAGTGACAGGATATTTTTTTGGTCTATCTAAAAACCGTAGTCAAAGATTGTTGAGATGTGAGAGGAAGTTTTTTTTTATGTTTAGTGATTTGCTTTAAAAACAGTACTCAAAGTGACAGGATATTTTTTTGGTCTATCTAAAAACAGTAGTCAAAGATTGTTGAGATGTGACAGGAAGTTTTTTTTTATTTTGCTTCATGATTTACTTTAAAAACAGTAGTGAAAGATTGTCTATTTGTGCCTGGAGGTTTTTTTTTTTATTGTGCTTCATTATTTTCTTTAAAAACAGTAGACAAAGATTGTCTATTTGTGCCTGGAGGTTTTGTTTTAATTGGGCTTCATAATTTTCTTTAAAAACAGTAGTCAAAGATTGAGATGTGACAGGAAGTTTTTTTTTTGTGTTTAATGATTTGCTTTAAAAACAGTAGTCGAAGATTGTCTATTTGTGACATGTTTTTTTAATTGTGCTTCATGATTTAGTTTAAAAACAATAGTCAAAGATTGTCTATTTGTGACTGGAGTTTTTTTTTTTTATTGTGCTTCATGATTTACTTAAAAACAGTAGCCAAAGATTGTCAATTTGACACTTTTTTTTATTGTTTAATAATTTGCTTTAAAAATTATCAGTCAAAGATTGTTTATATATGTCAGGGTTTTTTGTGTGTTTAACGATTTGCTTTAAAAACAGTACTCAGTGACAGGATATTTTTTTGGTCTATCTAAAAACCGTAGTCAAAGATTGTTGAGATGTGAGAGGAAGTTTTTTTTATGTTTAATGATTTGCTTTAAAAACAGTAGTCAAAGATTGTCTATTTGTGACTGGAGTTTTTTTTTTAATTGCGCTTCATGTTTTTCTTTAAAAACAGTAGTCAAAGATTGTGTATATCTGACGGGAGTTTTTTTTTATTGTGCTTCATGATTTACTTTAAAAACAGTAGTCAAAGATTGTCTCTTTGTGACTGGAGTTTTTTTTAAATTGCGCTTTATGATTTACTTTAAAAACAGTAGTCAAAGATTGTGTATATCTGACGGGAGTTTTTTTTATTGTGCTTCATGATTTACTTTAAAAACAGTAGTCAAAGATTGTCTCTTTGTGACTGGAGTTTTTTTTTTTAATTGTGCTTCATGATTTTCTTTAAAAACAGTAGTCAAAGATTGTTGAGATGTGAGAGGAAGTTTTTTTTATGTTTAATGATTTGCTTTAAAAACAGTAGTCAAATATTGTCTATTTGTGACATGATTTTTTTTAATTGTGCTTCATGATTTACTTTAAAAACAGAAGTTAAAGATTGTGTACATCTGATGGGAGTTTATTTTATTTTATTGTGCTTCATTATTTACTTTAAAAACAGTAGTCAAAGATTGTCTATTTGTGACAGGAGTTTTTCAGTATGTTTAATGATTTGCTTTAAAAACAGTACTCAAAGTGACAGGATATTTTTTGGGTCTATCTAAAAACAGTAGTCAAAGATTGTTGAGATGTGACAGGAAGTTTTTTTTTTTATGTTTAATGATTTGCTTTAAAAACAGTAGTCAAAGATTGTCTATTTGTGACATGATTTTTTTTAATTGTTCTTCATGATTTAGTTTAAAAACAGTAGTCAAAGATTGTCTGTTTGTGACTGGAGTTTTTTTTTTATTGTCAATTTACTTCAAAACAGTAGTCAAAGATTATGTGACAGGACTTTTTTTTATTTATTTGTGTAACGATTTACTTTAAAAACATGAGTCAACGATTGTTTTAATGTGCCAGAAGTTTTTTTGTATTTTTTAAAGTACTTTAAGAACATGAGTCAAAGATTGTCTATTTGTAGCAGTATTTTTTTATTTATATATTGTGGTAAAGGGTTTACTTTAAAGACAGCAGTCAAAGATTGTGTACATGTGACAAGAGTTTTTTTTTTTTTTTTAATTGTGTTTAATAATTTACTTAAACAGTAGTCAAAGATTGTCTATAAGGGACAGGAGAATTTTTTGTTTTGACATGTGCTGTTTTATTCAAGGATTATTACCTATGTCTAGCATGTGTGCTATTGTGTGCTTAGCTGTTGTGTAGCTTCTATCTCCTAGTAGCCTATAGTCTAGCATGTTTACATTTTGTAAATGACCTAATTATTGTTTTTGGCGACATCTAGTGGTCACAATAATTCATGCTGCAGCACCTTGAATGATGCGGACACGTTTGTTCCTGGATACTTTAACACGATTTGGAGACTTTGTATGTGTAAGAATAAACATTTAATACTTGTTTATATAGACACAGGTGCGGTTTTATTGTTCAAGGATTATTACGTATATCTAGCTTGTGTGCTAGTGTGTGCTTAGCTGTTGTGTAGCGGCGAGCTCCTTGCATGTTTACCTATTTTTGTAAGTGACCTGAAAATCCAAGAAAATATTTTAAAGACTTGGTCTTCACTTGTTTAAATAAATTCATTTATTTTTTTACTTTGCTTCTTATAACTTTCAGAAAGACAATTTTAGAGAAAAAATACAACCTTAAAAAGGATTTTAGGATTTTTAAACATAAACGTTTTAAATTCCTTCCTCTTCTTTCCTGACAATTTAAATCAATGTTTAAGTATTTTTTTATTGTAAAGAATAATACATTTTAATTTAATTCTTCATTTTAGCTTCTGTTTTTTTTGACAAAAAATATTTGTATATTTCTTCAAATTTATGATTAAAATTAAAAAAAAAATTCTGAAACATCTAAAAAATCTGTAGAATCAAATTTAAATCTTATTTAAAAGTCTTAAAAATTTTTGTTCTGGGAATTTTAGAAGAATTGATTTGTCTTTGTTAGAAATATAGCTTGGTCCAATTTGTTATATATTCTAACAAAGTGCAGATTGGATTTTAACCTATTTAAAACATGTCATCAAAATTCTAAAATTAATCTTAATCAGGAAAAATTACTAATGATGTTCCATAAATTATTTTTTGATTTTTTTCCAAAAGATTCGAATTAGCTAGTTTTTCTCAATTTTTTTTCAGTTTAATTTAGAATGTTAAAGAGTCGAAATTGAAGATAAACTATGTTTCGAAATTTAATCGTCATTTTTTTGTGTTTTCTCCTCTTTTAAATCGTTCAATTAAGTGTTTTTTTTTCATCATTTATTCTCTACAAAAAACCTTCCGTAAAAGGAAAAAAAAAGTATGACGGAATGACAGACAAATACCCATTTTTTAAAAATGTATATGTAGATTTATTTATTAAAGGTAAATTGAGCAAATTGTCTAAATCTAAAAAATCTGTAGAATCAAATTTAAATCTTATTTTGAAGTCTTTTGAATTTCTTTTAAAACATTTTGTTCTGGGAAATCTAGAAGAAATAATGATTTGTCTTTGTTAGAAATATAGCTTGGTCCAATTTGTTATATATTCTAAAATTAATCTTAATCAGGAAAAATTACTAATGATTTTCCATAAATTATTTTTTTCCAAAAGATTCAAATTGGATAGTTTTTCTCCATTTTTTTCAGTTGAATTTAGAATTTTAAAATTGAAGATAAACTATGTTTCGAAATTTGTCATTTTTTGTTTTTTCTAAAACATGTCATCAAAATCCTAAAATTAATCTTGAGCAGGAAAAATGACTAATGTTCCATAAATTACTTTTTTTATTTTTTTTCCAAAAGATTCGAATGAGCTAGTTTTTCTCCATTTTTTTCGGTTGAGTGTCAATGTTGTCTATCTGTGTTGGCCCTGTGATGAGGTGGCGACTTGTCCAGGGTGTACCCCGCCTTCCGCCCGATTGTAGCTGAGATAGGCGCCAGCGCCCCCCGCGACCCCGAAAGGGAATAAGCGGTAGAAAATGGATGGATGGATGGAATTTAGAAGTCGAAATTGAAGATAAACTGTTTCGAAATTTGTAATTTTTTATTTTTTCTCCTCTTTTAAATCGTTCAATTAAGTGTTTTTTTTACATCATTTATTCTCTGCAAAAAACCTTCCGTAAAAGGAAAAAAAAAAGTACGACGGAATGACAGACAAATACCCATTTTTTAAAAATGTATATGTAGATTTATTTATTAAAGGTAAATTGAGAAAATTGTCTAAATCCCAAAAATCTGTAGAATCAAATTTAAATCTTATTTCGAAGTCTTTTGAATTTCTTTTAAAATTTTTGTTTCTGGAAAATCTAGAAGAAATAACGATTTGTCTTTGTTAGAAATATAGCTTGGTCCAATTTGTTCTATATTCTAACAAAGTGCAGATTGGATTTTAAACCATTTAAAACATGTCATCAAAATTCTAAAATTAATCTTAATCAGGAAAAATTACTAATCATGTTCCATAAATTATTTTTTTCCAAAAGATTCGAATTAGCTAGTTTTTCTCCATTTTTTTCAGTTGAATTTAGAATTTTAAAGCGTCGAAATTGAAGATAAACTATGTTTCAAAATTTGTCATTTTTTATTTTTTCTCCTCTTTTAAATCGTTCAATTAAGTGTTTTTTTACATCATTTATTCTCTGCAAAAAACCTTCCGTAAAAGGAAAAAAAAGTACGACGGAATGACAGACAAATACCCATTTTTTAAAAATGTATACGTAGATATTTATTAAAGGTAAATTGAGCAAATTGTCTAAAAAAAATCTGTAGAATCAAATTTAAATCTTATTTAAAAGTCTTTTGAATTTCTTTTAAAATTTTTGTTCTGGGAAATCTAGAAGAAATAATGATTTGTCTTTGTTAGAAATATAGCTTGGTCCAATTTGTTATATATTCTAACAAAGTGCAGATTGGATTTTAACCTATTTAAAACATGTCATCAAAATTCTAAAATTAATCTTAATCAGGAAAAATTACTAATGATGTTGCATAAATTATTTTTATGTTTTTTTCCAAAAGATTCAAATCAGCTAGTTTTTCTCCATTTTTTTCAGTTGAATTTAGAATTTTAAAGAGTCAAAATTGAAGATAAACTATGTTTCGAAATTTGTCATTTTTTATTTTTTCTCCTCTTTTAAATCGTTCAATTAAATGTTTTTTTTACATCATTTATTCTCTGCAAAAAACCTTCCGTAAAAGGAAAAAAAAGTACGACGGAATGACAGACAAATACCCATTTTTTTAAAATGTATACGTAGAGATATTTATTAAAGGTAAATTGAGCAAATTGTCTAAAAAAATCTGTAGAATCAAATTTAAATCTTATTTTGAAGTCTTTTGAATTTCTTTTAAAACATTTTGTTTTGGGAAATCTAGAAGAAATAATGATTTGTCTTTGTTACAAAAATATAGCTTGGTCCAATTTGTTATATATTCTAACAAAGTGCAGATTGGATTTTAACCTATTTAAAACATGTCATCAAAATTCTAAAATTAATCTTAATCAAGAAAAATTACTAATGATTTTCCATAAATTATTTTTTTATTTTTTTCCAAAAGATTCAAATTGGCTAGTTTTTCTCCATTTTTTTCAGTTGAATTTAGAATTTTAAAATTGAAGATAAACTATGTTTCGAAATTTGTCATTTTCTGTTTTTTCTCCTCTTTTAAATCGTTCAATTAAGTGTTTTTTTCATCATTTATTCTCTACAAAAAACCTTCCGTAAGAGGAAAAAAAAGTACGACGGAATGACAGACAAATACCCATTTTTTTTATATGTATATGTAGATTTATTTATTAAAGGTAAATTGAGCAAATTGTCTAAATCTAAAAAATCTGTAGAATCAAATTTAAATCTTATTTCAAAGTCTTTTGAATTTCTTTTAAAATTTTGTTCTGGGAAATCTAGAAGAAATAATGATTCGCCTTTGTTAGAAATATAGCTTGGTCCAATTTGTTATATATTCTAACAAAGTGCAGATTGGATTTTAACCTATTTAAAACATGTCATCAAAATTCTAAAATTAATCTTAATCTGGAAAAATTACTAATAATGTTCCATAAATTATTTTTTTCCAAAAGATTCGAATTAGCTAGTTTTTCTCCATTTTTTTCAGTTGAATTTAGAATGTTAAAGCGTCGAAATTGAAGATAAACTATGTTTCAAAATTTGTCATTTTTTGTTTTTTCTCCTCTTTTAAATCGTTCAATTAAGTGTTTTTTTTTCATCATTTATTCTCTACAAATAACCTTCCGTAAAAGGAAAAAAAAAAAGTACAAATGACAGACAAATACCCTTTTTTTAAAAAAAAATGTATATGTAGATTTATTTATTAAAGGTAAATTGAGCAAATTGTCTAAATCTAAAAAATCTGTAGAATCAAATTTAAATCTTATTTTGAAGACTTTTGAATTTCTTTTTAAAAAATGTTGTTCTGGGAAATCTAGAAGAAATAATGATTGGTCTTTGTTAGAAATATAGCTTGGTCCAATTTGTTATATATTCTAAAATTAATCTTAATCAGGAAAAATTACTAATGATTTTCCATAAATTATTTTTTTCCAAAAGATTCAAATTGGATAGTTTTTCTCCATTTTTTTCAGTTGAATTTAGGATTTTAAAATTGAAGATAAACTGTTTCGAAACTTGTCATTTTTTGTTTTTTCTAAAACATGTCATCAAAATCCTAAAATTAATCTTGAGCAGGAAAAATGACTAATGTTCCATAAATTATTTTTTTTATTTTTTTCCAAAAGATTCGAATTAGCTAGTTTTTCTCCATTTTTTTCGGTTGAGTGTGAATGTTGTCTATCTGTGTTGGCCCTGCGATGAGGTGGCGACTTGTCCAGGGTGTACCCCGCCTTCCGCCCGATTGTAGCTGAGATAGGTGCCAGCGCCCCCCGCGACCCCGAAAGGGAATAAGCGGTAGAAAATAGATGGATGGATGGATGGAATTTAGAAGTCGAAATTGAAGATAAACTATGTTTCGAAATTTGTCATTTTTTATTTTTTCTCCTCTTTTAAATCGTTCGATTAAGTGTTTTTTTTACATCATTTATTCTCTGCAAAAAACCTTCCGTAAAAGGAAAAAAAAGTACGACGGAATGACAGACAAATACCCATTTTTTAAAAATGTATACGTAGAGATATTTATTAAAGGTAAATTGAGCAAATTGTCTAAAAAAATCTGTAGAATCAAATTTAAATCTTATTTTGAAGTCTTTTGAATTTCTTTTTAAAAAATTTGTTCTGGGAAATCTAGAAGAAATAATGATTTGTCTTTGTTAGAAATATAGCTTGGTCCAATTTGTTATATATTCTAACAAAGTGCAGATTGGATTTTAACCTATTTAAAACATGTCATCAAAATTCTAAAATTAATCTTAATCAGGAAAAATTACTAATGATGTTCCATAAATGTTTTTTTTTTTTTTTTTTCAAAAAGATTCGAATTAGCTAGTTTTTCTCCATTTTTTTTCGGTTGAATTTAGAATGTTAAAGAGTCGAAATTGAAGATAAACTATGTTTCGAAATTTGATCGTCGTTTTTTGTGTTTTCTCCTCTTTTAAATCGTTCAATTAAGTGTTTTTTTTCATCATTTATTCTCTACAAAAAACCTTCCGTAAAAGGAAAAAAAAAAGTACAAATGACAGACAAATACCCTTTTTTTAAAAAATGTATATGTAGATTTATTTATTAAAGGTAAATTGAGAAATTTGTCTAAATCCAAAAAATCTGTAGAATCAAATTTAAATCTTATTTTGAAGTCTTTTGAATTCCTTTTAAAAAATTTTGTTCTGGGAAATCTAGAAGAAATAATGATTTGTCTTTGTTAGAAATATAGCTTGGTCCAATTTGTTATATATTCTAAAATTAATCTTAATCAGGAAAAATTACTAATGATTTTCCATAAATTATTTTTTTCCAAAAGATTCAAATTGGATAGTTTTTCTCCATTTTTTTCAGTTGAATTTAGAATTTTAAAATTGAAGATAAACTGTTTCGAAACTTGTCATTTTTTGTTTTTTCTAAAACATGTCATCAAAATCCTAAAATTAATCTTGAGCAGGAAAAATGACTAATGTTCCATAAATTATTTTTTTTATTTTTTTCCAAAAGATTCGAATTAGCTAGTTTTTCTCCATTTTTTTTCGGTTGAGTGTCAATGTTGTCTGTGTTGGCCCTGCGATGAGGTGGCGACTTGTCCAGGGTCTACCCCGCCTTCCGCCCGATTGTTGCTGAGAATGGCGCCAGCGCCCCCCGTGACCCCGAAAGGGAATAAGCGGTAGAAAATGGATGGATGGATGGAATTTAGAAGTCGAAATTGAAGATAAACTATGTTTCGAAATTTGTCATTTTTTATTTTTTCTCCTCTTTTAAATCGTTCAATTAAGTGTTTTTTTTACAT
The DNA here is from genome assembly GCF_033978795.1 of Nerophis ophidion. Classification (NCBI taxonomy): domain Eukaryota; kingdom Metazoa; phylum Chordata; class Actinopteri; order Syngnathiformes; family Syngnathidae; genus Nerophis; species Nerophis ophidion. The sequence continues at coordinate 41,486,514 of NC_084631.1, forward strand.
CATTTATTCTCTGCAAAAAACCTTCCGTAAAAGGAAAAAAAAAAAGTACGACGGAATGACAGACAAATACCCATTTTTTAAAAATGTATACGTAGAGATATTTATTAAAGGTAAATTGAGCAAATTGTCTAAAAAAATCTGTAGAATCAAATTTAAATCTTATTTAAAAGTCTTTTGAATTTCTTTTAAAATTTTTGTTCTGGGAAATCTAGAAGAAATAATGATTTGTCTTTGTTAGAAATATAGCTTGGTCCAATTTGTTATATATTCTAACAAAGTGCAGATTGGATTTTAACCTTTTTAAAACATGTCATCAAAATTCTAAAATTAATCTTGATCAGGAAAAATTACCAATGATTTTCCATAAATTATTTTTTTATTTTTTTCCAAAAGATTCAAATTAGCTAGTTTTTCTCCATTTTTTTCAGTTTAATTTAGAATTTTAAAGAGTCGAAATTGAAGATAAACTGTTTCAAAATTTGTCATTTTTTGTTTTTTCTCCTCTTTAAAATCGTTCAATTAATTTTTTTTTGCATCATTTATTCTCTACAAAAAACCTTCCGTAAAAGGAAGAAAAAGTACGACGGAATGACAGACAAATACCCATTTTTTTAAAATGTATATGTAGATTTATTTATTAAAGGAAAATTCAGCAAATTGTCTAAATCTAAAAAAAACTGTAGAATTAAATTTAAATCTTATTTAAAAGTCTTTTGAATTTCTTTTAAAATTTTTGTTCTGGGAAATCTAGAAGAAACAATGATTTTTCTTTGTTAGAAATATAGCTTGGTCCAATTTGTTATATATTCTAACAAAGTGCAGATTGGATTTTAACCTTTTTAAAACATGTCATCAAAATTCTAAAATTAATCTTGATCAGGAAAAATTACTAATGATGTTCCATAAATTATTTTTTTCCAAAAGATTCGAATTAGCTAGTTTTTCTCCATTTTTTTCAGTTGAATTTAGAATTTTAAAGCGTCGAAATTGAAGATAAACTATGTTTCGAAATTTGTCATTTTTTATTTTTTCTCCTCTTTTAAATCGTTCAATTAAGTGTTTTTTTTACATCATTTATTCTCTGCAAAAAACCTTCCGTAAAAGGAAAAAAAAAAAGTACGACGGAATGACAGACAAATACCCATTTTTTAAAAATGTACACGTAGAGATATTTATTAAAGGTAAATTGAGCAAATTGTCTAAAAAATCTGTAGAATCAAATTTAAATCTTATTTAAAAGTCTTTTGAATTTCTTTTAAAATTTTTGTTCTGGGAAATCTAGAAGAAATAATGATTTGTCTTTGTTAGAAATATAGCTTGGTCCAATTTGTTATATATTCTAACAAAGTGCAGATTGGATTTTAACCTTTTTAAAACATGTCATCAAAATTCTAAAATTAATCTTAATCAGGAAAAATTACTAATAATGTTCCATAAATTATTTTAAATTTTTTTTCCAAAAGATTCAAATTAGCTAGTTTTTTCCATTTTTTTCAGTTGAATTTAGAATGTTAAACTATGTTTCAAAATTTAATCGTCATTTTTTGTGTTTTCTCGTCTTTTAAACCGTTCAATTAAGTGTTTTTTTCATCATTTATTCTCTACAAAAAACCTTCCGTAAAAGGAAAAAAAAAGTATGACGGAATGACAGACAAATACCCATTTTTTAAAAATGTATATGTAGATTTATTTATTAAAGGTAAATTGAGCAAATTGTCTGAATCTAAAATCTGTAGAATCAAATTTAAGTCCAATTTGTTATATATTCTAAAATTAATCTTAATCAGGAAAAATTACTAATGATTTTCCATAAATTATTTTTTTCCAAAAGATTCAAATTGGATAGTTTTTCTCCATTTTTTTCAGTTGAATTTAGAATTTTAAAATTGAAGATAAACTATGTTTCGAAATTTGTCATTTTTTGTTTTTTCTAAAACATGTCATCAAAATCCTAAAATTAATCTTGATCAGGAAAAATGACTAATGTTCCATAAATTACTTTTTTTATTTTTTTTCCAAAAGATTCGAATTAGCTAGTTTTTCTCCATTTTTTTTCGGTTGAGTGTCAATGTTGTCTGTGTTGGCCCTGCGATGAGGTGGCGACTTGTCCAGGGTCTACCCCGCCTTCCGCCCGATTGTTGCTGAGAATGGCGCCAGCGCCCCCCGTGACCCCGAAAGGGAATAAGCGGTAGAAAATGGATGGATGGATGGAATTTAGAAGTCGAAATTGAAGATAAACTATGTTTCGAAATTTGTCATTTTTTGTTTTTTCTCCTCTTTTAAATCGTTCAATTAATTTTTTTTTGCATCATTTATTCTCTACAAAAAACCTTCCGTAAAAGGAAGAAAAAGTACGACGGAATGACAGACAAATACCCATTTTTTTAAAATGTATATGTAGATTTATTTATTAAAGGAAAATTCAGCAAATTGTCTAAATCTAAAAAAAACTGTAGAATTAAATTTAAATCTTATTTAAAAGTCTTTTGAATTTCTTTTAAAATTTTTGTTCTGGGAAATCTAGAAGAAACAATGATTTTTCTTTGTTAGAAATATAGCTTGGTCCAATTTGTTATATATTCTAACAAAGTGCAGATTGGATTTTAACCTATTTAAAACATGTCATCAAAATTCTAAAATTAATCTTAATCAGGAAAAATTACTAATGATGTTCCATAAATTATTTTTTTATTTTTTTCCAAAAGATTCAAATTGGCTAGTTTTTCTCCATTTTTTTCAGTTGAATTTAGAATGTTAAAGAGTCGAAATTGAAGATAAACTATGTTTCAAAATTTGTCATTTTTTGTTTTTTCTCCTCTTTTAAATCGTTCAATTAAGTATTTTTTTTTACATCATTTATTCTCTACAAAAAACCTTCCGTAAAAAGAAAAAAAAAAGTACGACGGAATGACAGACAAATACCCATTTTTTAAAAATGTATATGTAGATTTATTTATTAAAGGTAAATTGAGCAAATTGTCTAAATCTAAAAAATCTGTAGAATCAAATTTAAATCTTATTTTGAAGTCTTTTGAATTTCTTTTTAAAAAATGTTGTTCTGGGAAATCTAGAAGAAATAATGATTTGTCTTTGTTAGAAATATAGCTTGGTCCAATTTGTTATATATTCTAAAATTAATCTTAATCAGGAAAAATTACTAATGATTTTCCATAAATTATTTTTTTCCAAAAGATTCAAATTGGATAGTTTTTCTCCATTTTTTTCAGTTGAATTTAGGATTTTAAAATTGAAGATAAACTATGTTTCGAAATTTGTCATTTTTTGTTTTTTCTAAAACATGTCATCAAAATCCTAAAATTAATCTTGATCAGGAAAAATGACTAATGTTCCATAAATTACTTTTTTTATTTTTTTTCCAAAAGATTCGAATGAGCTAGTTTTTCTCCATTTTTTTCGGTTGAGTGTCAATGTTGTCTATCTGTGTTGGCCCTGTGATGAGGTGGCGACTTGTCCAGGGTGTACCCCGCCTTCCGCCCGATTGTAGCTGAGATAGGCGCCAGCGCCCCCCGCGACCCCGAAAGGGAATAAGCGGTAGAAAATGGATGGATGGATGGAATTTAGAAGTCGAAATTGAAGATAAACTATGTTTCGAAATTTGTCATTTTTTATTTTTTCTCCTCTTTTAAATCGTTCAATTAAGTGTTTTTTTTTTCATCATTTATTCTCTGCAAAAAACCTTCCCTAAAAGGAAAAAAAAGTACGACGGAATGACAGACAAATACCCATTTTTTAAAAATGTATACGTAGAGATATTTATTAAAGGTAAATTGAGCAAATTGTCTAAAAAAATCTGTAGAATCAAATTTAAATCTTATTTAAAAGTCTTTTGAATTTCTTTTGAAATTTTTGAATTGGGAAATCTAGAAGAAATAATGATTTGTCTTTGTTGGAAATATAGCTCGGTCCAATTTGTTATATATTCTAACAAAGTGCAGATTGGATTTTAACCTTTTTAAAACATGTCATCAAAATTCTAAAATTAATCTTAATCAGGAAAAATTACTAATAATGTTCCATAAATTATTTTTTTATTTTTTTCCAAAAGATTCAAATTGGCTAGTTTTTCTCCATTTTTTTCAGTTGAATTTAGAATGTTAAAGAGTCGAAATTGAAGATAAACTGTTTCAAAATTTGTCATTTTTTGTTTTTTCTCCTCTTTTAAATCATTCAATTAAGTGTTTTTTTTTTTTACATTTATTCCCTGCAAAAAACCTTCTGTAAAAGGAAAAAAAAGTACGACGGAATGACAGACAAATACCCATTTTTTTATATGTATATGTAGATGTATTTATTAAAGGTAAATTGAGCAAATTTTCTATTTCTGGCAATGTATTTAAGTGTGTATCAAGCTGGTAGCCCTTCGCCTGAATCAGTACTCAAGAAGTATCTTTTGCTTCCAAAAAGCTCGGTGACCTCTGCTGTATAAAAAATCCCTAAAATGCTGATTATATATGACCGCGTGACTGCTTCAGCACCGCGGACAGTTCCCCTCCGTTTTAGCCCCGCCCCTCCTCGCCCACGCGGACCAATCAGGAGGCAGCAGGGCTCCCCGCGGCGGCGCTTAGGAGAGCGGGATGCTGGCAGAGTGTTCGCCCAGAGAAGAGGAGGCGAGCCCGGCCTGGATCTAACTCTTGCCTCGGATGTATCCAAGCAAACATTGGACAAATATATTATTCCCGCCTGAAACATTTTTTCTGACATTTTTTTGGTTGTCTTCTCTTGGTCAGCAGCTCCAACGTCCTTCATTCAAGTTTTGATTTTTTTGTTTGTTTGTTTTTGTTAGTGATTGCGAGCGAAGTGCGCCTTGCCGGCAGCGCGAGAGCAGGACGGCATGGAGAACCAACACTACTTGCCGGAGCTGCTGGCCGAGAAGGGCACGCTGGACCCGGCTTTCCGACACTCCATGCGGCTGCTGGACCAAGGTAAGCCCCGCTGCTTGCTTGGACACTGCATTAGGTACACTGCAGCATTCATTCATTCACAACACCAACATTATTATTGGCTTCTTCTTGAATAACTTTTGAAATAGATTCAATCTTGCACGTGGAAACTTGAAGTAAGTTGATTTGATGTGGGAATAATAACACAAATACGTTAATCCACACAATGCATTTATTTCAATGTGGTTTGAACTACGAAAAATAACACTTTGGTAATATTTTTGTCTCTTTCTAAACTGGATTTATCTTATAAATATTGTTTTGCGATATCAAAGTTGCTTAAAAAGCAGAACCATCATAGAATATTTGATTCCTACCGCGTGAGGCGTGTATATGTGCTGTTACTTTACTGTATATTTACCTCGATGTACTGTATATTTATATCTATATATTGTATAATTACCTCTATATACTGGATATTTATATCTATGCATTATATATTGACATTTATATACTGTATATTTACAGATACAAATACTGTATATTTACCTCTATATTTATATATTGTATAATTACCTCTATATACTGGATATTTACCTCTATGTACTGTTTATATACTTCTATATATTTGACATCTATATACTGTATATTTACAGATATACTGTATATTTATCTCTATGTACTGTATATTTATATCTATGCATTATATATTGACATTTATATACTGTATATTTACCTCTAGGTACTATATATTTACCTCTATGTATTATATATTTACATTTATATACTGTATATTTACAGATACTGTATATTTACCTCTATATACTGTATATTTATATATTGTATAATTACATCTATATACTGGATATTTACCTCTATGTACTGTTTATATACTTCTATATATTTGACATCTATATACTGTATATTTACAGATATAAATACTGTATATTTACCTCTATATACTGTATATTTATATCTATATACTGTATAATTACCTCTATATACTGGATATTTACCTCTATGTACTGTATATTTATATCTATGCATTATATATTGACATTTATATATTGTATATTTACCTCTAGGTACTATATATATTTACCTCTATGTATTATATATTGACATTTATATACTGTATATTGATATATACTGTATATTTATTTCTATATATTGTATATATATACATCTATATACTGTATATTGACATCTATATATTGTATATTTACCTCTATATATTGTATATCGTATATTGACATCCACATACTGTATATTTACAGATACAAATACTGTATATTTACCTCTATGTACTGTATATTTATATCTATGCATTATATATTGACATTTATATACTGTATATTTACCTGTAGGTACTACATATTTACCTCTATGTATTATATATTGACATTTATATACTGTATATTTACCTATATATATTGTATATTGACATCCATATACTGTATATTGATGTATATTGACATCTATATATTGTATATTTACCTCTATATATTGTATATCGTATATTGACATCCACATACTGTATATTTACAGATACAAATACTGTATATTTACCTCTATGTACTGTATATTTATATCTATGTATTATATATTGACATTTATATACTGTATATTTACCTATATATATTGTATATTGACATCCATATACTGTATATTGATGTATATTGACATCTATATATTGTATATTTACCTCTATATATTGTATATCTGTATATCGTATATTGACATCCATATACTGTATATTGACATATATAAATACTGTATATGTATCTCTATGTACTGTGTATATACTTCTATATACTTTATATTGACATATACTGTATATTTACAGATATAAATACTGTATATTTATCTCTGTACTGTTTATATACATCTATATACTTTATATTGACATACATATACTGTATATTTACATCTATGTATTGTACATTCACATCTATATACTATATATTGATATCTATGTACTGTATATTTACGTCTACGTAAATATACACTGCAGCACGGGAGTTCAGATTGCATTCATTCACAACACCAACGTTATTATTGTTTCGCACTTCTGGCTTCTTCTTGAATAACTTTTGAAATAGATTCAATCTTGCACGTGGAAACTTGAAGTAAGTTGATTTGATGTGGAAATAATAACACAAATATGTTAATCCACACAATGCATTTATTTCAATGTGGTTTGAACTACAAAAAATAACACTTTGGTAATATTTTGTCTCTTTCTCTAAACTGGATTTATCTTATAAATATTGTTTTGCGATATCAAAGTTGCTTAAAAAGCAGAACCATCATAGAATATTTGATTCCTACCGCGTGAGGCGTGTATATGTGCTGTTACTTTACTGTATATTTACCTCGATGTACTGTATATTTATATCTATATATTGTATAATTACCTCTATGTATTATATATTGACATTTATATACTGTATATTTACCTCTAGGTACTATATATATTTACCTCTATGTATTATATATTGACATTTATATACTGTATATTTACCTATATATATTGTATATTGACATCCATATACTGTATATTGATAAATACTGTATTTATTTCTATGTATTTTATATAGACATCTATATACTGTATATTGACATCTATATATTGTATATTTACCTCTATATATTGTATATGTATATCGTATATTAACATCCACATACTGTATATTTACCTCTATATACTGTATATTTATATCCATATATTGTATAATTACCTCTATGTACTGTATATTTATATCTATGCATTATATATTGACGTTTATATATTGTATATTTACCTCTAGGTACTATACTGTATATTTACCTCTATGTATTATATATTGACATTTATATACTGTATATTTACCTATATATATATTGTATATTGACATCCATATACTGTATATTGACATATATAAATACTGTATATTTATATCTATGTACTGTTTATATACTTCTATATACTTTATATTGACATATATATACTTTATATTGACATACATATACTGTATATTTACATCTATGTATTGTACATTTACATCTATATACTATATATTGATCTCTATGTATTGTATATTTACTCATATATATATATATAATGCATATTTACTGCTATGTACTGTATATTTATGTATGTACTGTATATTGACATCTATATACAGTATATTTACAGATATAAATACTGTATATTTATCTCTATATACTGTTTGTATACAACTATATACTTTATATTGACATCTATATACTGTATATTTATCTCTGTACTGTTTATATACATCTATATACTGTATATTTACATATATATACTTTATATTGACATACATATACTGTATATTTACATCTATGTATTGTACATTCACATCTACAGTATATACTATATATTTATCTATGTACTGTATATTTACATCTACGTAAATATACACTGCAGCAAGGGAGTTCAGATTGCATTCATTCACAACACCAACATTATTATTGTTTTGCACTTTTGGCTTCTTATTGAATAACTTTTGAAATAGATTCAATCTTGCACGTGGAAACTTGAAGTAAGTTGATTTGATGTGGAAATAATAACACAAATATGTTAATCCACACAATGCATTCATTTCAATGTGGTTTGAACTACAAAAAATAACACTTTGGTAATATTTTTGTCTCTTTTTCTAAACTGGATTTATCTTATAAATATTGTTTTGCGATATCAAAGTTGCTTAAAAAGCAGAACCATCATAGAATATTTGATTCCTACCGCGTGAGGCGTGTATATGTGCTGTTACTTTACTGTATATTTACCTCGATGTACTGTATATTTATATCTATATATTGTATAATTACCTCTATATACTGGATATTTATATCTATGCATTATATATTGACTTTTATGTACTGTATATTTACCTCTATGTATTATATATTGACATCTATATACTGTATATTTACAGATACAAATACTGTATATTTACCTCTATATGCTGTATATTTATATATTGTATAATTACCTCTATATACTGGATATTTACCTCTATGTACTGTATATTTATATCTATGCATTATATATTGACATTTATATATTGTATATTTACCTCTAGGTACTATATATATTTACCTCTATGTATTATATATTGACATTTATATACTGTATATTGATATATACTGTATATTTATTTCTATATATTGTATATATATACATCTATATACTGTATATTGACACCTATATATTGTATATTTACCTCTATATATTGTATATGTATATTGACATCCACATACTGTATATTTACAGATACAAATACTGTATATTTATCTCTATGTACTGTTTATATATTTCTATATACTTGACATCTATATACTGTATATTTACAGATATACTGTATATTTATCTCTATGTACTGTACATTTATATCTATGCATTATATATTGACATTTATATACTGTATATTTACCCATATATATTGTATATTGACATCCATATACTGTATATTGATATATACTGTATATTTGTTTCTATGTATTGTATAGATACATCTATATATTGTATATGTATATCGTATATTGACATCCACATACTGTATATTTACCTCTATATACTGTATATTTATATCCATATATTGTATAATTACCTCTATATACTGGATATTTACCTCTATGTACTGTATATTTATATCTATGCATTATATATTGACATTTATATACTGTATATTTACCTCTAGGTACTATATATTTACCTCTATGTATTATATATTGACATTTATATACTGTATATTTACATATATATATTGTATATTGACATCCATATACTGTATATTGATATATATAAATACTGTATATGTATCTCTATGTACTGTGTATATACTTCTATATACTTTATATTGACATCTATATACTGTATATTTACAGATATAAATACTGTATATTTATATCTATGTACTGTTTATATACATCTATATACTTTATATTGACATCTATATATTGTATATGTATATTGACATCCATATACTGTATATTGACATATATAAATACTGTATATGTATCTATGTACTGTTTATATACTTCTATATACTTTATATTGACATCTATATACTGTATATTTACATGTATAAATACTGTATATTGATCTCTATACTCTTTATATACATCTGTATACTTTATATTGACATATATATACTTTATATTGACATACATATACTGAATATTTACATCTATGTATTGTACATTTACATCTATATACTATATATTGATATCTATGTACTGTATATTTACGTCTACGTAATGTATATATACATATATATATATATATAATGCATATTTACTGCTATGTACTGTATATCTACATGTATGTACTGTATATTTGTTTACATACTGTATATTGACATCCATATTCTGTATATTGACATATGTACTGTATATTTACCACTATGTACTTTATATTAACATATGTACTGTATATTTATGTATGCACTGTATATTGACATCTATATACTGTATATTTACAGATATAAATACTGTATATTTATCTCTATGTACTGTTTGTATACATCTATATACTTTATATTGACATCTATACTCTATATTTTCATCTATATACTGTATATTGATAGTTATATACTGTACAGTATGTGTGTGCTCATATAGATAAAAACAAAACCAAGTAAATATTTTCTATTTGCAAGTAAACTTGTGGAGCAAATGGACTATCAATAACACTTGAAGGATATCTAATGACAATAATAGTAATAAATAACAATAATAACCATGATGATTACCGTAAAACACATTTATTTGTTAAAGTCCCATTTTAGGGCTTAAGGTCTTTTTCTATGCTGCACATAAATAATGAACACTCATAAATGTCTTGTAATTCTACGCAAATACAGTTTGAACCTTTTTAGATATCAATAAGAGCAGTTGTGTTGTTTTGAACAAGACATTAAAGTGTCATTAAAGTGAATAAAATAAATATATCAACTAAAGTAAGACTGACAGAGGAAGTTTAGTGCACGGTACTTTATTAGTGGAAACTAACTGCTTGTTCAAGCCAATGACTTACTTTGTGTCAGGTTAACTGTGTGTGTGTGTGTGTGTGTGTGTGTGTGTGTGTGTATGTGTGTGTGTGTGTGTGTGTGTATGTATGTATATATATATATATATATATATATATATATATATATATATATATATATTAGATAATTGTATGTCTCAACTCATGGCTGATATTTCATGAAAGCGGGATGCACAGAACTTGTGTAAATGGGCAGTAAATGTTGCGCAGGGTGATGTTCTTTTTCTCTTCTGCCTTCTTGCTGCTGACTTTTCTACGTGATAATTCTGCGAGCCGCAAATATGAATGTGAGATTATCGCTGGTCCGCGGAGACTTGCTTTCAGGAGGAATTAGGGGAGTGTTCTGGATGAGAAGCTCAGTAAGTGCTGTGATATCAAACTCCAGGACTATTTCATCATGTGCACTTGCTGAGGTCTTACTTTATATAGCAGTTTTTTAAGTGTCTTGTCACCATAATGACATCGGATATCTGTCCCATATCAGCAAAAAAAACAATAATAATGCATGTAAAATGCATGATATCATGTGCGATAGAAGCGATCCTACACGTCTTTACCTGTCTGTGATATCATGTCCGATACAAGCGGTCGTGACAGTCTTTACTTGTCTGTGATATTATCTTCAATACAAGCAATCTTCCACGTCTTTTCTTGTGTGCGATATCATGTGCAATACAAGCGGTCCTGCAGCGTGTTTACTTGTGTGTGTGTGTGATATCGTGTGCAATACAAGCGGTCCTGCAGCGTGTTTACTTGTGTGTGTGTGTGATATCGTGTGCAATACAAGCGGTCCTGCAGCGCTTTACTTGTGTGTGTGTGTGTGTGTGTGTGTGATACAAGCAACAGCATGTTTACAAATGTGTGATATGTGAGATACAAAAAATCCTGCAGCGTGTTTACTTGTGTCTGATATCATATGAAATATAAGCAGTCCTGCATTGTGTTCACTTGTGTGTGATATCATGTGCATTACAAGCAGTACTACGTGTTTTCTTGCGTGTGACATGTGTGATACAAGCAGTCCTACAGTGTGTTTTATTTGTGTGTGATATCATGCGCGATACAGGTAGTCCTGCAGCGTGTTTACTTGTGTGAGATATCATGTGTGATACAAGCGGTCCTATGGCGTGTTTACGTGCGTGTGTGTGATATCACGTGCAATACAAGCAGTCCTACAGTGTGTTTACTTGTGTGTGAGTGATATCATGTGCGATACAAGCAGTCCTACAGCGTGTTTACGTGTGTGTGTGTGTGATATCATGTGCGATACAAGCAGTCCTACAGTGTGTTTACTTGTGTGTGAGTGATATCATGTGCGATACAAGCAGTCCTACAGCATGTTTACGTGTGTGTGATATCATGTGCGATACAAGCAGTCCTACAGTGTGTTTACTTGTGTGTGAGTGTTATCATGTGCGATACAAGCAGTCCTACAGTGTGTTTACTTGTGTGTGAGTGATATCATGTGCGATACAAGCAGTCCTACAGTGTGTTTACTTGTGTGTGAGTGATATCATGTGCGATACAAGCAGTCCTACAGCGTGTTTACGTGTGTGTGTGTGTGATATCATGTGCAATACAAGCAGTCCTACAGTGTGTTTACTTGTGTGTGAGTGATATGTGCGATACAAGCAGTCCCACAGCGTGTTTACGTGTGTGTGTGTGATATCGTGTGCGATACAAGCAGTCCTACAGTGTGTTTACTTGTGTGTGAGTGATATCATGTGCGATACAAGCAGTCCTACAGTGTGTTTGCGTGTGTGTGTGATATCATGTGCGATACAAGCAGTCCTACAGTGTGTTTACTTGTGTGTTATCATGTGCGATACAAGCAGTCCTACAGCGTGTTTACGTGTGTGTGTGTGTGTGATATCATGTGCGATACAAGCACTCCTACAGTGTGTTTACTTGTGTGTGAGTAATATCATGTGCGATACAAGCAGTCCTACAGCGTGTTTACGTGTGTGTGTGTGTGTGATATCATGTGCGATACAAGCACTCCTACAGTGTGTTTACTTGTGTGTGTGAGTGATATCATGTGCGATACAAGCAGTCCTACAGCGTGTTTACGTGTGTGTGTGTGATATCATGTGCGGTACAAGCAGTCATGCAGTGTGTTTACTTGTGTGTGAGTGATATCATGTGCGATACAAGCAGTCCTACAGCGTGTTTACGTGTGTGATATCATGTGCGATACAAGCAGTCCTACAGTGTGTTTACTTGTGTGTGAGTGATATCATGTGCGATACAAGCAGTCCTACAGCGTGTTTACGTGTGTGTGTGTGTGATATCATGTGCGATACAAGCAGTCCTACAGTGTGTTTACTTGTGTGTGTGTTATGTGCGATACAAGCAGTCCTACAGTGTGTTTACGTGTGTGTGTGTGATATCATGTGCGATACAAGCACTCCTACAGTGTGTTTACTTGTGTGTGAGTGATATCATGTGCGATACAAGCAGTCCTACAGCGTGTTTACGTGTGTGTGTGTGTGTGATATCATGTGCGATACAAGCAGTCCTACAGCGTGTTTACGTGTGTGTGTGTGATATGTGCGATACAAGCAGTCCTACTGCATGTTTACGTGTGTGTGATATCATGTGCGATACAAGCAGTCCTACAGTGTGTTTACTTGTGTGTGAGTGATATCATGTGCGATGCAGTCAGTTCACTTGCGTGTGACGTGCGATACAAGCAGTCCTGCAGTGTGTTTACTTGTGTCTGATTTCATGTGCGATACAAGCAATCCTTCAGCATGTTTACTAATGTGTGATATTGTGTGAGATACAAAGAATCCTGCAGCATGTTGACTTGTGTGATATCATGTCTGATACAAGCAATCCTGCAGTATGTTTACTTGTGTCTGATATCATATGAAATACAAGCAGACCTGCAGTGTGTTTACTTGTGTGTGATATCATATGAAATACAAGCAGACCTGCAGTGTGTTTACTTGTGTGTGTGTGATATCATGCGCGATACAGGTAGTCCTGCAGCGTGTTTACTTGTGTGAGATATCATGTGCGATACAAGCAGTCCTGCAGTGTGTTTACTTGTGTGTGAGTGATATCATGTGCGATGCAGTCATTTCACTTGCGTGTGACGTGCGATACAAGCAGTCCTGCAGTGTGTTTACTTGTGTCTGATTTCATGTGCGATACAAGTAGTCCTGCAGCGTGTTTACTTGTGTGTGATATCATGTGCATTACAAGCGGTCCTGCAGCATGTTTACTTGCGTGTGACATCATGCGCGATACAAGCAGTCCTACAGCCCGTTTACGTGTGTGTGTGTGATATCATGTGCGATACAAGCAGTCCTACAGTGTTTACTTCTGTGTGAGTGATATCATGTGTGATACAGTCATGCAGTCTGTTCACTTGCGTGTGACATGTGTGATACAAGCAGTGGAAATGGTGGAAGTTGTAAAAATAGCCATTTAATTTTGAATGGGGAAAATAGTCCTGGTCGCTGATACTGATAAGTTTATTCACATCAGCACACATTCTAAAATCTGCACTTGTCGTTTTTTTATGGTAAAATCCGACAGCTGAGTTGCCAGAATTTTGCTGTAAAAATGCAGTTTTGTATTGACAGTAAAATAAAAAACACTGTAAAATTCTATTAACTGAGTTGCCAGTTGAAAGACGGCGCTGCTGTTTTTTTTCCATTTACAGGAACAGTAAAGGCAATTGTGTAATAATATCACTGACTGTTAGACGTGGCCCTCTGAGGGCCAACATAACTGCCATGTGGCCCTCAATTAGGAGTTTGATGGAGTAGAAGAAGCATACATCAGATGGGGGCGTCCTCGCAGTCACCCTTCAAAATAAGAGTTGGCTTGCAGCAAAATGACATGCTGTTGATGACATTGATTGACAGTGTCACACTCGGTGTGGTGTTGGCTTTGTCCCACTGTGTTTGTGGCCTGAATGCATCACTGGCTTAAAAATATCAAATTACATTTTGGCACCGGTACTAAAAAACTGGTATCAGGACAACAGTAGTGCAGGATGAGTTGTTTATTTTGTGCGCTGCAGAGATTTTCCAGATGCCTGGTTAATGTTGACGTAGTTCAGGAAGAAATGTAAATTGCACATTAAGTCTCACCTTAAAACTCATTTGTATACTCTAGCCTTTAAATAGACTCCCTTTTTAGACCAGTTGATCTGCCGTTTCTTTTCTTTTTCTCCTATATCCCACTCTCCCTTGTGGAGGGGGTCCGGTCCGATCCGGTGGCCATGTACTGCTCGCCTGTGTATCGGCTGGGGACATCTCTGCGCTGCTGATCCGCCTCCGCTTTGGATGGTTTCCTGCTGGCTCCGCTGTGAACGGGACTCTCGCTGCTGTGTTGGATCCGCTTTGGACTGGACTCTCGCGACTGTGTTGGATCCATTATGGATTGAACTTTCACAGTATTATGTTAGACCCGCTCCACATCCATTGCTTTCCTCCTCTCCAAGGTTCTCATAGTCATCATTGTCACCGACGTCCCACTGGGTGTGAGTTTTCCTTGCCCTTATGTGGGCCTACCGAGGATGTCGTAGTGGTTTGTGCAGCCCTTTGAGACACTAGTGATTTAGGGCTATATAAGTAAACATTGATTGATTGATTGATTGACATTAACGGCATACAAACCACATGTAAACCACATGTAAACGGCATTCAAACGGCATATAAGCTGCATGCAAACCGCGTGTAAAGTGCACGTTAACCGCATGTTAACATGCAAACTGTATGTAAACCACATGTAAACAGCATGCAAACCACATGTAAACCGCATACAAACCGCAGGCAAACCGCATGTAAATCGCATGCAAACTGCACGTTGACCACATGTTAACATGCAAACTGTATGTAAACCGCATGCAAACCACACGTTAACCGCATGTTAACACGCAAACTGTATGCAAACCACATTTAAATCGCATACAAACCGCAGGCAAACCACATGTAAATCGCATGCAAACCGCATGTTAACATGCAAACTGTATGTAAACATGCAAACTGTATGTAAACCGCATGCAAACCACATGTAAACCACATGTAAACAGCACGTAAACCACATTTAAATCACATACAAACCGCAGGCAAAACCACATGTAAACCGCATGTTAACGGCATGTAAACTGCACGTTAACCACATGTTAACATGCAAACTGTATGTAGACCGCATGCAAACCACATGTAAACCACATGTTAACAGCATCCAAACCACATTTAAATCGCATACAAACCGCAGGCAAACCACATGTAATCCGCATGCAAACCACATGTAAACCACATCCAAACCACATTTAAATCGCATGCAAACCACATGCAAACCGCATGCAAACCACATGTAAACCACATGTTAACAGCATCCAAACCACATTTAAATCGCATGCAAACCACATGCAAACCGCATGTAAACTGCATGTAAACCGCATGTAAATCGCATTAGCAGTAAAGTCAAAGTGAGGAACAGAAGTGATGTTGTCTTCCTGTTCCTGCCCGACTTCCTCCTCCTGGATCTCACATATGAAAGCGAAGCAGCACACTTCCAAGTTGGCGATAACAGCGTTCAGGTCCCCCGGTCGGACGTCTCGCTGCGTGTGTCAACGGCCATACGATATCAGATCAGTATCAGTATCAGTATCACACAATGCCGCCCGCCCCCCCAAATGAATCGCTATCTCTTGCCTTTGATGCCGCGCCAAAGCGGATTTTCCCTCACTCGTGGGCATCCTAACCCAAGAAGTCTGAAGTATAAATTAGTGATGAGGCGTCCCCCCCCCCCCCCCCCATGCCCCCCCAAAATATGAAGATACTTATCCCCAAAAACAGAGTTTGAAGAGATTAGAACTTTTTCCAGCTTTGAGGGCAAGCTAACGGAGGGAAGAGTCTGATCAAAGTGACAAACATCCAAACTAGGCCAGTGGTTCTCAAACACAAACTCCTAAAGGGCAGCCATTTGGCTTTTCTGCCTAAAAGCCCCGAAAGGTAGCCAAACGGCTGCAATAAGTCAGGCGCGGATGAGCCGTTTATTCTCAACTCGGCTTCTGCCAGCATTTCATTTGTCACTTTAGCACAGATTGTTCAGGTGTCCTGCGATGAGGTGGCGACTTGTCCAGAGTGTACGCCTCCTTCCTCCTGATTGTAGCTGAGATAGGCACCCGCGACCCCAAAGGAAATAAGTGCTAGAAATTGGAAGGATGGATGTTCAGGTGTCTAGGATTGACTTTTGCTGGCGTTTCCTGCCTTTACCCAATCAACATATCTTTACCTGCACTTTACCTACCTTCCCTGCATCCTGGGGTCACACTGGTGCTTCTTTCTGTCACCCATACACGCTGGTGCTTCCTGCCATCACCCAGACAACATATCTTTACCTGCACTTTACCTACCTTCCCTGTATCCTGGAGTCAAACTGGTGCTTCCTTCTTTCACCCAATCAACATATCTTTACCTGCACAGTACCTACCATCTCTGCATTGTGTGGTCACACTGGTGCTTCCTGCTTTTAAGCGGCCATCTTGAGACGGCAGCAGCGCGGCAGCAGCAGCGCAGCAGTTCTTTGAAGGCTCGTAAAATCAAAACCGGAGCAGTTATCAAAGCTCTTTCATCAACTTTTAATCAGAAGGGTTCAAT
>NC_084631.1:41514098-41536598 GCF_033978795.1 Nerophis ophidion
CATAATAACATGTAATATATACATGATGTAAGTATATATGTAGTATCTAATAACATTCATAATAACATGTAATATATACATGATGTAAGTATGTATGTCATGTAGTAACGTTCATAATAACATGTAATATATACATGATGTAAGTATATATGTAGTATCTAATAACATTCATAATAACATGTAATGTATACATGATGTAAGTATATATGTAGTATCTAGTAACATTCATAATAACATGTAATATATACATGATGTAAGTATATATGTAGTATCTAGTAACATTCATAATAACATGTAATATATACATGATGTAAGTATATATATGTAGTATCTAATAACATTCATAATAACTTGTAATATATACATGATGTAAGTATATATGTAGTATCTAATAACATTCATAATAACATGTAATATATACATGATGTAAGTATGTATGTCATGTAGTAACATTCATAATAACATGTAATATATACATGATGTAAGTATATATGTAGTATCTAGCAACATTCATAATAACATGTAATATATACATGATGTAAGTATATATGTAGTATCTAATAACATTCATAATATGTAATATATACATGATGTAAGTATATATGTAGTATCTAGTAACATTCATAATAACATGTAATATATACATGATGTAAGTATATATGTAGTATCTAATAACATTCATAATATGTAATATATACATGATGTAAGTATATATGTAGTATCTAATAACATTCATAATAACATGTAATATATACATGATGTAAGTATGTATGTCATGTAGTAACATTCATAATAACATGTAATATATACATGATGTAAGTATATATGTAGTATCTAGTAACATTCATAATAACATGTAATATATACATGATGTAAGTATATATGTAGTATCTAGCAACATTCATAATAACATGTAATATATACATGATGTAAGTATATATGTCATGTAGTACCATTCATAACATGTAATATATACATGATGTAAGTATATATGTAGTATCTAGTAACATTCATAATAACATGTAATATATACATGATGTAAGTATATATGTAGTATCTAGTAACATTCATAATAACATGTAATATATACATGATGTAAGTATATATGTAGTATCTAATAACATTCATAATAACATGTAATATATACATGATGTAAGTATGTATGTCATGTAGTAACATTCATAATAACATGTAATATATACATGATGTAAGTATATATGTAGTATCTAATAACATTCATAATAACATGTAATATATACATGATGTAAGTATATATGTAGTATCTAGTAACATTCATAATAACATGTAATATATACATGATGTAAGTATATATGTAGTATCTAGTAACATTCATAATAACATGTAATATATACATGATGTAAGTATATATGTAGTATCTAATAACATTCATAATAACATGTAATATATACATGATGTAAGTATATATGTCATGTAGTAACATTCATAATAACATGTAATATATACATGATGTAAGTATATATGTAGTATCTAATAACATTCATAATAACATGTAATATATACATGATGTAAGTATATATGTCATGTAGTAACATTCATAATAACATGTAATATATACATGATGTAGGTGTAGTCCACGTACAACACGTGACAAAGGAGTTGGGAAAGGTGGCAAAAAATACTGATCAAACACTTATTTGGAACATCCCACAGGTGTGCAGGCTAATTAGGAACAGGTGGGTGCCATGATTGGCTATAAAAACAGCTTCCCAAAAATGCTCACTCTTTCACAAGAAAGGAGTCTCCATTGTTGTGTTTTAGGCTTCATAATGCACCACACATTTTCCATGGGAGACAGGTCTGGACTACAGCCAGGCCAGTCTAGTACCAGCACTCTTTTTTTTTTTTTTTTTACGAAGCTGTTGTAACACGTGGCTTGGCATTGTCTGGCTGAAATAAGCAGGGGCGTCCATAATAACATTGCTTAGATGACAACATATGTTGCTCCAAAACCTGCATGGACCTTTCAGCATTAATGGTGCCTTCACAGATGTGTAAGTTGGACCACCCCGGACAAGTCACCCCCTCATCACAAAATATATTTTTCGTCATACTCTGACATATATGTGGCAGATGCACTTGGGGAAGTGTCTTGCTCAAGGACACGTCGGCAGTGGGGTTCAAACCGGTGACTGGCTACGTAGGCCAAGTGGGCTGGGGTAGGCTCCAGCATCCGGGTGGATGGATCGGTTTATTTTGTATTTAAGTCTGAGGTTTGACTTTGGAGACGTGTCAATCTCCTCCGTGTGTGTGTGTGTGTGTGTGTGTGTGTGTGTGTGTGTGTGTGTGTGTGTGTGTGTGTGTGTGTGTGTGTGTGTGTGTGTGTGTGTGTGTGTGTGTGTGTGTGTGTGTGTGTGTGTGTGTGTGTGTGTGTGTGTGTGTGTGTGTGTGTGTGTGTGTGTGTGTGTGTGTGTGTGTGTGTGTGTGTGTGTGTGTGTGTGTGTGTGTGTGTGTGTGTGTGTGTGTGTGTGTGTGTGTGTGTGTGTGTGTGTGTGTGTGTGTGTGCGTGCGTGCGTGCGTGCGTGCGTGCGTGCGTGCGTGCGTGCGTGCGTGCGTGCGTGCGTGCGTGCGTGCGTGCGTGCGTGCGTGCGTGCGTGCGTGCGTGCGTGCGTGCGTGCGTGCGTGCGTGCGTGCGTGCGTGCGTGCGTGCGTGCGTGTCTGGCAGGTCTATAGAGAGGATTGCAGTGGATTAGCTTCTCCGCCTTCCCGACTGATCCCATCCATTTGGTGTAATCCAAGTCAATTTAATTATGTTTATGGTTCCACCTCAGCTCAGCGGCACACCTCCGCCTCCGCTGCACACCTCCGCCAAGATAAGCCCGCCGGCGTCCGCCCCAGCAGCTTGTTGCTCTCTCCAAAAAAAAAAAAAACAAAAAAAAAAACAGATGCTGCAAGTCGCCGACACGCCGCCGCTAAATCTTTGGCTGACATGACCTGAGGTCGGAGATCAGAACTTGACATTTTGTACATTTTCCAGGGGAATGTAGCCAGCGATTTAAACAAAAAACAAAAATAACAACAACAAAAAACATCCTGTTCTTGCTTCTCAATATAATCTGTTTCCATACCACCAAAAATGTCATTATTGTCTTTATTTGGACAAAAAGTGTTTATTATTGTCCATCCATCCATCCATTTTCTACCGCTTTCCCTTTTTTGGGGTCGCGGGGGCTGTCCAGGGTGTACCCTGCCTTCCGCCCGATTGTAGCTGAGATAGGCACCAGCGCCCCCCGCGACCCCAAAAGGGAATAAGCGGTAGATAATGGATGGATGAGGTGGCGGGCGCCTATCTCAGCTACAATCGGGCGGAAGGCGGGGTACACCCTGGACAAGTCGCCACCTCATCGCAGGCCCAACACAGACAACATTCACACACTAATATTATTGTCATTTAGTCCTTAAATAAAATGTTGAACATATTAGACAACTTGTCTTTTAGTAGTAAGTAAACAAACAAAGACTCCTAATTAGTAATATATTGTGTAATTTATACACCTATTATTCTATAAAGGACAAACTGTAAAAAATGGGATTATTAATCCACTTGTTCATTTACTGTTAATATCTGCTTATTTTCTCTTTTAACATGTTCTATCTACACTTCTGTTCAAATGTAATAATCACTTATTCTTCTCTTCTTTGATACTGGACATTAGTTTTGGGTGATACCACATATTTAGGTATCGATCCGATAACAAGTAGTTAAAGGATCAAATTCATAGACCTCGTGTGTCCAGGGACGTATTTCCTGATTTTATAAACATAATATACATTTTTAAACAAAAAAAATGTTGTCGATGTAATCATAGTAGTATCGACTAGATACACTCTTGTACTTGGTATCATTACAGTCAATGTCAGCTTGTTACGATACCATTATTTTGGTAACGGAACCTAAATGTATTTTGATACTTTTCATTACTTTTCTATATGAAGGAGACCTCAAAAAATGTCATTATTCTCTTGATTTGAACAAAAAAATCTTTGGGTACATGAAACTTTATCTACCAATTATTTTGTCCATATTAAGAGGGACAAACTGTAAAAATGGATCATTAATCCACTTGTTCATTTACTGTTAATATCTGCTTATTTTCTCTTTTAACATGTTCTATCTACACTTCTGTTCAAATGTAATAATCACTTATACTTCTCTTCTTTGATACTGGACATTAGTTTTGGGTGATACCACACATTTAGGTATCGATCCGATAACAAGTAGTTAAAGGATCATATTCAAAGTCCTCGTGCGTCCAGGGACGTATTTCCTGATTTTATAAACATAATATACATTTTTAAACAAAAAAAAATGTCTGTAATCATAGTAGTATCGACTATATACACTCTTGTACTTGGTATCATTACAGTCAATGTCAGCTTGTCACGATACCATTATTTTGGTAACGGAACCTAAATGTATTTTGATACTTTTCATTACTTTTCTATATGAAGGAGACCTCAAAAAATGTCATTATTCTCTTGATTTGAACAAAAAAATCTTTGGGTACATGAAACTTTATCTACCAATTATTTTGTCCATATTAAGAGGGACAAACTGTAAAAATGGATCATTAATCCACTTGTTCATTTACTGTTAATATCTGCTTATTTTCTCTTTTAACATGTTCTATCTACACTTCTGTTCAAATGTAATAATCACTTATTCTTCTCTTCTTTGATACTGGACATTAGTTTTGGGTGATACCACACATTTAGGTATCGATCCGATAACAAGTAGTTAAAGGATCATATTCAAAGTCCTCGTGCGTCCAGGGACGTATTTCCTGATTTTATAAACATAATATACATTTTTAAACAAAAAAAAATGTCTGTAATCATAGTAGTATCGACTAGATACACTCTTGTACTTGGTATCATTACAGTCAATGTCAGCTTGTCACGATACCATTATTTTGGTAACGGAACCTAAATGTATTTTGATACTTTTCATTACTTTTCTATATGAAGAAGACCTCAAAAAATGTCATTATTCTCTTGATTTGAACAAAAACATCTTAGGGTACATGAAACTTTATCTACCAATTATTTTGTCCATATTAAGAGGGACAAACTGTAAAAATTGATCATTAATCCACTTGTTCATTTACTGTTAATATCTGCTTATTTTCTCTTTTAACATGTTCTATCTACACTTCTGTTCAAATGTAATAATCACTTATTCTTCTCTTCTTTGATACTTGACATTAGTTTGGGGTGATACCGCACATTTAGGTATCGATCCGATAACAAGTAGTTAAAGGATCATATTCAAAGTCCTCATGCGTCCAGGGACGTATTTCCTGATTTTATAAACATAATATACATTTTTAAACAAAAAAAATGTCTGTAATCATATCGACTAGATACACTCTTGTACTTGGTATCATTACAGTCAATGTCAGCTTGTCACGATACCATTATTTTGGTAACGGAACCTAAATGTATTTTGATACTTTTCAATACTTTTCTAAATGAAGGGGACCTCAAAAAATGTCATTATTCTCTTGATTTGGCCAAAAACATCTTAGGGTACATGAAACTTTATCTACCAATTATTTTGTCCTTATTAAGAGGGACAAACTGTAAAAATGGATCATTAATCCACTTGTTCATTTACTGTTAATATCTGCTTATTTTCTCTTTTAACATGTTCTATCTACACTTCTGTTCAAATGTAATAATCACTTATTCTTCTCTTCTTTGATACTGGACATTAGTTTTGGGTGATACCACACATTTAGGTATCGATCCGATAACAAGTAGTTAAAGGATCATATTCAAAGTCCTCGTGCGTCCAGGGACGTATTTTCTGATTTTATAAACATAATATACATTTTTAAACAAAAAAAAATGTCTAATCATAGTAGTATCGACTAGATACACTCTTGTACTTGGTATCATTACAGTCAATGTCAGCTTGTCACGATACCATTATTTTGGTAACGGAACCTAAATGTATTTTGATACTTTTCTAAATCAAGGGGACCTCAAAAAATGTCATTATTCTCTTGATTTGGCCAAAAACATCTTAGGGTACATGAAACTTTATCTACCAATTATTTTGTCCATATTAAGAGGGACAAACTGTAAAAATGGATCATTAATCCACTTGTTCATTTACTGTTAATATCTGCTTATTTTCTCTTTTAACATGTTCTATCTACACTTCTGTTCCAATGTAATAATCACTTATTCTTCTCTTCTTTGATACTGGACATTAGTTTTGGGTGATACCACACATTTAGGTATCGATCCGATAACAAGTAGTTACAGGATCATATTCAACGTCCTCATGTGCCCAGGGATGTATTTCCTGAGTTTATAAACATGATATACATTTTTAAACAAAAAAAGATTTTGTCGATGTAATAATAGTTGTATCGACTAGATACACTCTTGTACTTGGTATCATTACAGTGGATGTCAGGTGTAGATCCACCCATGGTGTTTGTTTACATTGTGATGCCTGTGAGCTATACGGTGTGTAGTGAAGCATGTTTAGCTATCTCCCATCCTCCAGTGATAAGGGTACTTATAAGAAACTAATTTTATGATTCGTCATGGAGGCCAGGATTAGTGATTTAAAAGTAGCTAAAAACTTGCAAAATGTTTATTTATTTTTTTTTTTTTAAATGAAAAAAAAAGTTTTGGGACAATTTAAAACATATCGATGTAATCATAGTAGTATCGACTAGATGTGCTCTTGTACTGGTATCATTACAGTGGATGTCAGGTGTTGATCCACCCATTGTGTTTGTTTACATTGTGACTCCGGTGAGCTATTGTATCCTCCTGAGGCATGTTGAGCTATTCCTCGTGCTCCAGTGATAATGGTACTTGTAACCAACTTACCTTACTTGTCAGCGTGGAGGCCAGGATTAGTCATTTAGAAGCAATCCTGCATCGTGTTTACTTGTGTGTGATATCATGTGTGATACAAGCAGTCCTGCATCGTGTTTACTTGTGTGTGATATCATGTGTGATACAAGCAGTCCTGCATCGTGTTTACTTGTGTGTGATATCATGTGTGATACAAGCAGTCCTGCATCGTGTTTACTTGTGTGTGATATCATGTGTGATACAAGCAGTCCTGCATTGTGTTTACTTGTGTGCGATACAAGCAGTCCTGCAGCGTGTTTACTTGTGTGTGATATCATGTGTGATACAAGCAGTCCTGCATTGTGTTTACTTGTGTGCGATACAAGCAGTCCTGCAGCGTGTTTACTTGTGTGTGATATCATGTGTGATACAAGCAGTCCTGCATCGTGTTTACTTGTGTGTGATATCATGTGTGATACAAGCAGTCCTGCATCGTGTTTACTTGTGTGTGATATCATGTGTGATACAAGCAGTCCTGCATCGTGTTTACTTGTGTGTGATATCATGTGTGATACAAGCAGTCCTGCATCGTGTTTACTTGTGTGTGATATCATGTGTGATACAAGCAGTCCTGCATTGTGTTTACTTGTGTGCGATATCATGTGTGATACAAGCAGTCCTGCATTGTGTTTACTTGTGTGCGATATCATGTGTGATACAAGCAGTCCTGCAGCGTGTTTACTTGTGTGTGATATCATGTGTGATACAAGCAGTCCTGCATTGTGTTTACTTGTGTGCGATACAAGCAGTCCTGCAGCGTGTTTACTTGTGTGTGATATCATGTGTGATACAAGCAGTCCTGCATCGTGTTTACTTGTGTGTGATATCATGTGTGATACAAGCAGTCCTGCATCGTGTTTACTTGTGTGTGATATCATGTGTGATACAAGCAGTCCTGCATCGTGTTTACTTGTGTGTGATATCATGTGTGATACAAGCAGTCCTGCATTGTGTTTACTTGTGTGCGATACAAGCAGTCCTGCAGCGTGTTTACTTGTGTGTGATATCATGTGTGATACAAGCAGTCCTGCATTGTGTTTACTTGTGTGCGATACAAGCAGTCCTGCAGCGTGTTTACTTGTGTGTGATATCACGTGCGATACAAGCAGTCCTGCAGCGTGTTTACTTGTGTGTGATATCACGTGCGATACAAGCAGTCCTGCATTGTGTTTACTTGTGTGTGATATCATGTGTGATACAAGCAGTCCTGCATTGTGTTTACTTGTGTGCGATACAAGCAGTCCTGCAGCGTGTTTACTTGTGTGTGATATCACGTGCGATACAAGCAGTCCTGCAGCGTGTTTACTTGTGTGTGATATCACGTGCGATACAAGCAGTCCTGCAGCGTGTTTACTTGTGTGTGATATCATGTGTGATACAAGCAGTCCTGCAGCGTGTTTACTTGTGTGTGATACCATGTGTGATACAAGCAGTCCTGTATTGTGTTTACTTGTGTGTGATACAAGCAGTCCTGCAGCGTGTTTACTTGTGTGTGATATCACGTGCGATACAAGCAGTCCTGCATTGTGTTTACTTGTGTGCGATACAAGCAGTCCTGCAGCGTGTTTACTTGTGTGTGATATCACGTGCGATACAAGCAGTCCTGCAGCGTGTTTACTTGTGTGTGATATCACGTGCGATACAAGCAGTCCTGCATTTTGTTTACTTGTGTGCGATACAAGCAGTCCTGCAGCGTGTTTACTTGTGTGTGATATCATGTGTGATACAAGCAGTCCTGCAGCGTGTTTACTTGTGTACGATATCATGTGCGATACAAGCAGTCCTGCAGCGTGTTTACTTGTGTGCGATATCATGTGCGATACAAGCAGTCCTGCAGCGTGTTTACTTGTGTGCGATATGTGCGATACAAGCAGTCCTGCAGCGTGTTTACTTGTGTGCGATATCACGTGCGATACAAGCAGTCCTGCAGCGTGTTTACTTGTGTGCGATATCACGTGCGATACAAGCAGTCCTAGAGCGTGTTTACTTGTGTGCAATATCATGTGCGATACAAGCAGTCCTAGAGCTTGTTTACTTGTGTGTGATATCATGTGTGATACAAGCAGTCCTGCAGCGTGTTTACTTGTGTGTGATATCATGTGCGATACAAGCAGTCCTGCAGCGTGTTTACTTGTGTGCGATATCACGTGCGATACAAGCAGTCCTGCAGCGTGTTTACTTGTGTGCGATATCACGTGCGATACAAGCAGTCCTGCAGCGTGTTTACTTGTGTGCGATATCACGTGCGATACAAGCAGTCCTGCAGCGTGTTTACTTGTGTGTGATATCATGTGCGATACAAGCAGTCCTGCAGCGTGTTTACTTGTGTGCGATATCACGTGCGATACAAGCAGTCCTGCAGCGTGTTTACTTGTGTGCGGTATCATGTGTGATACAAGCAGTCCTGCAGCGTGTTTACTTGTGTGCGATAGCTTGTGCGATACTAGCAGTCCTGCATCATATTTACTTGTGTGTGATATCATGTGCGATACAAGGTTTCCCGCAGCGTATTTACTTGTGTGCGATATCATGTGCGATACAAGCAGTCCTGCAGCGTGTTTACTTGTGTGCGATATTACGTGCGATACAAGCAGTCCTGCAGCGTGTTTACTTGTGTGCGATATCACGTGCGATACAAGCAGTCCTAGAGTGTGTTTACTTGTGTGCAATATCATGTGCGATACAAGCAGTCCTAGAGCGTGTTTACTTGTGTGCGATATCATGTGCGATACAAGCAGTCCTAGAGCGTGTTTACTTGTGTGTGATATCATGTGCGATACAAGCAGTCCTAGAGCGTGTTTACTTGTGTGTGACATCATGTGCGATACAAGCAGTCCTGCAGTGTGTTTACTTGTGTGATATCATGTGCGATACAAGCAGTCCTGCAGCGTGTTTACTTGTGTGCGATATCACGTGCGATACAAGCAGTCCTGCAGCGTGTTTACTTGTGTGCGATATCACGTGCGATACAAGCAGTCCTGCAGCGTGTTTACTTGTGTGCGATAGCTTGTGCGATACAAGCAGTCCTGTATCATATTTACTTGTGTGACATCATGTGCGATACAATTATTCCCGCAGCGTGTTTACTTGTGTGCGGTATCATGTGCGATACAAGCAGTCCTAGAGCGTGTTTACTTGTGTGCGATATCATGTGCGATATAAGCAGTCCTAGAGCGTGTTTTTACTTGTGTGATATCATGTGCGATACAAGTATTCCTGCAGCATGTTTACTTGTTTGAAATCATGTGTGACACAAGTAGTCCTGCATCATATTTACTTGTGTGTGATATCATGTGCGATTCAAGTATTCCCGCAGCGTGTTTACTTGTGTGTGATATCACGTGCGATACAAGTAGTCCTGCAGTTGTATGTGAAGTATGGCAAGTGCAGAATTTCAGTATCAAAACGTCTCATTAGCATAAAAGGTGTTCCCAGCAAGCATTTGAAATAGTCACTTCACATTTATTGAGTCTGACTTACTTCCAAGGACAGAACGATTAATAACATGCAAGCAAATATGTTGTGCAGTATCTCAGATGATGCAACTTGACACCCGTATCGATCACTTAGACTGATACGAGGTGACTCCCTTGATATTTGTGATGCACCTCATCCTTGATTAGTGATCACACCGCCTGCCACAAGTCATAGACTCTGTCTGATGAGACTAATTAACACACTCAGTGTGGAGGACAGACACCCACTCTATACAGCTATGGATAGGAGACTAACATAGGACGCAGGGATCTAGGAAACAAACATAGGACGCAGGGATCTAGGAGACAAACATAGGACGCAGGGCTCTAGGAGACAAACATAGGACGCGGGGCTCTAGGAGACAAACATAGGACATACCGATTATGCAGACAATCATAGGACGCAGGACTTCAGGGGACAAACATAGGACAAAGAGACAAGCACACAAACATAGGACGCAAGGCACTAGGAGACAAACATAGAACGTGGCGGGGTCAAAGAGACAAACATAGGATGCAAGGCACTATGAGACAAACATAGGACGCAGGAGTCTATGGAACAAACATAGGATGCAGGACTCTAGGAGACAAACATAGGAGGCATGATTCTAGGAGACAAACATAGGACATATTGGTTATGCAGACAATCATTAGATTCAGGACTTTAGGGGACAAAATTAGGATGCTGTGGTCTACGAGAAAAACATAGGACAAAGAGACAAGGACACAAACATAGGACGCAAGGCACTATGAGACCAACATAGAACGTGGTGGGGTCTAAGAGACAAACAGGATGCAAGGCACTATGAGACAAACATAGGACGCAGGAGTCTAGGGAACAAACATAGGATGCAGGACTCTAGGAGAAAAACATAGGAAGCATGATTCTAGGAGACAAACATGGACAAATTGGTTATGCAGACAATCATAGGACACAGGACTTCAGGGGACAACCATAGGATGCTGTGGTTTTCGAGAAAAACATAGGACAAAGAGACAAGCACACAAACATAGGACGCAGGACACTATGGAACAAACATAGGATGCAGGACTCTAGGAGACAAACATAGGAGGCATGATTCTAGGAGACAAACATAGGACATATTGGTTATGTAGACAATCATTAGATGCAGGACTTTAGGGGACAAACATAGGATGCTGTGGTCTACGAGAAAAACATAGGACAAAGAGATAAGGACACAAACATAGGACGCAAGGCACTAGGAGACAAACATAGAACGTGGCGGGGTCTAAGAGACAAACATAGGATGCAAGGCACTATGAGACAAACATAGGACGCAGGAGTCTATGGAACAAACATAGGATGCAGGACTCTAGGAGAAAAAACATAGGAGGCATGGTTCTAGGAGACAAACATAGGACGCAGGAGTCTATGGAACAAACATAGGATGCAGGGCTCTAGGAGACAAACATAGGACGCAGGGCTCTAGGAGACAAACATAGGACATACCGATTATGCAGACAATCATAGGACGCAGGGCTCTAGGAGACAAACATAGGACGCAGGGCTCTAGGAGACAAACATAGGACATACCGATTATGCAGACAATCATAGGACGCAGGACTTCAGGGGACAAACATAGGATGCTGTGGTCTACGAGAAAAATATAGGACAAAGAGGCAAGGAGACAAACATAGGACGCAAGGCACTAGGAGACAAACATAGAACGTGGCGGGGTCTAAGAGACAAACATAGGATGCAAGGCACTCTGAGATAAACATAGGACGCAGGAGTCTATGGAACAAACATAGGATGCAGGGCTCTAGGAGACAAACATAGGAGGCATGATTCTAGGAGACAAACATAGGACGCAGGAGTCTATGGAACAAACATAGGATGCAGGGCTCTAGGAGACAAACATAGGACGCAGGGCTCTAGGAGACAAACATAGGACATACCGATTATGCAGACAATCATAGGACGCAGGGCTCTAGGAGACAAACATAGGACGCAGGGCTCTAGGAGACAAACATAGGACATACCGATATGCAGACAATCATAGGACGCAGGACTTCAGGGGACAAACATAGGATGCTGTGGTCTACGAGAAAAACATAGGACAAAGAGATAAGGACACAAACATAGAACGCAAGGCACTAGGAGACAAACATAGGACGTGGCGGGGTCTAAGAGACAAACATAGGATGCAAGGCACTAGGAGACAAACATAGGACGTGGCGGGGTCTAAGAGACAAACATAGGATGCAAGGCACTATGAGATAAACATAGGACGCAGGAGTCTATGGAACAAACATAGGATGCAGGGCTCTAGGAGACAAACATAGGACGCAGGGCTCTAGGAGACAAACATAGGACATACCGATTATGCAGACAATCATAGGACGCAGGGCTCTAGGAGACAAACATAGGACGCAGGGCTCTAGGAGACAAACATAGGACATGCTGATTATGCAGACAATCATAGGACGCAGGACTTCAGGGGACAAACATAGGATGCTGTGGTCTACGAGAAAAACATAGGACAAAGAGATAAGGACACAAACATAGAACGCAAGGCACTAGGAGACAAACATAGGACGTGGCGGGGTCTAAGAGACAAACATAGGATGCAAGGCACTATGAGACAAACATAGGACGCAGGAGTCTATGGAACAAACATAGGATGCAGGACTCTAGGAGACAAACATAGGAGGCATGATTCTAGGAGACAAACATAGGACATATTGGTTATGCAGACAATCATTAGATGCAGGACTTTAGGGGACAAACATAGGATGCTGTGGTCTACGAGAAAAACATAGGACAAAGGGACAAGGACACAAAGATAGGACGTAAGGCACTAGGAGACAAATATAGGACGTGGCGGGGTCTAAGAGACAAACATAGGATGCAGGGGTCTCGGAGACAAACATAGGACATATGGGTTTTGTAGACAACCATAGGACGCAGGACTCTAAGAGGCAAACATCGGACACATGACTCTATTACACAATCATAGGACGCAGAGGCCTAGGAGACAAACATAGGGCGCGGCGGGGATCTAAGAAAGACACACCTAGGACGCAGGGCCTAGGAGACAAACATAGGACATGGCGGAGTCTAGGAGTCAAACATTGGACGCAGGGTCTTGGAGACAAACATAGGATGCAGAACTCTAGTAGACAAACATAGGACGCAGGACTCGAGGAGACAATCATCGAACACGGGTCTAGAAGACAAACATAGGATGTATGGGTTACGCAGACAATCATAGGACGCAGGATTTTAGGGGACAAACATAGGATGCAGGGGTTTACGAGAAAAACATAGAACACAGGAATTTAGGGGATAAACATAGGACGTGGCGGGGGTCTAAGAGACAAACATAGGACATGGGTCTAGGAGACAAACATCAGACGCAGGATTTCTAAAAGACAAACATAGGACACAGGGTCTAGGAGACATAGGACAGAGGGGTCTAGGAGACAAACATAGGACACAGGGGTCTAAGAGACAAACATCAGATGCAGCATTCTAGGAGACAAAGGACACAGGGTTCTAGAAGACAAACATCAGGTGCAGGATTCTAGGAGACAAACATAGGATGCAGGATTCTAGGTCTAAGAGACAAACATCAGACGCAGGATTATAGGAGACAAACAAAGGACACAAGACTCTAGGGGACAAACAGGACGCAGGTCTGTAGGAGACAATCATAGACACACAGGTCTAGGAGACAAACATAGGATTCTAGGAGACAAACATAGGACACAGGGGTCTAAGAGACAAACATCAGATGCAGCATTCTAGGAGACAAAGAACACAGGGTTCTAGAAGACAAACATCAGGTGCAGGATTCTAGGAGACAAACATAGGATGCAGGATTCTAGGTCTAAGAGACAAACATCAGACAAAGGATTCTAGGAGACAAACATAGGACACGGGTCTAAGAGTCAAACATCAGACGCAGGATTATAGGAGACAAACAAAGGACACAAGACTCTAGGGGACAAACAGGACGCAGGTCTGTAGGAGACAATCATAGACACACAGGTCTAGGAGACAAACATAGTATGCAGGATTCTAGGAGACAAACATAGGACACAGGGGTCTAAGAGACAAACATCAGATGCAGGATTCTAGGAGACAAAGAACACAGGGTTCTAGAAGACAAACATCAGGTGCAGGATTCTAGGAGACAAACATAGGATGCAGGATTCTAGGTCTAAGAGACAAACATCAGACAAAGGATTCTAGGAGACAAACATAGGACACGGGTCTAAGAGTCAAACATCAGACGCAGTATTATAGAAGACAAACAAAGGACACAAGACTCTAGGGGACAAACAGGACGCAGGTCTGTAGGAGACAATCATAGACACACAGGTCTAGGAGACAAACATAGGATGCAGGATTCTAGGAGACAAACATAGGACACAGGGGTCTAAGAGACAAACATCAGATGCAGGATTCTAGGAGACAAAGAACACAGGGTTCTAGAAGACAAACATCAGGTGCAGGATTCTAGGAGACAAACATAGGATGCAGGATTCTAGGTCTAAGAGACAAACATCAGACAAAGGATTCTAGGAGACAAACATAGGACACGGGTCTAAGAGTCAAACATCAGACGCAGGATTATAGGAGACAAACAAAGGACACAAGACTCTAGGGGACAAACAGGACGCAGGTCTGTAGGAGACAATCATAGACACACAGGTCTAGGAGACAAACATAGGATGCAGGATTCTAGGAGACAAACATAGGACACAGGGGTCTAAGAGACAAACATCAGATGCAGGATTCTAGGAGACAAAGAACACAGGGTTCTAGAAGACAAACATCAGGTGCAGGATTCTAGGAGACAAACATAGGATGCAGGATTCTAGGTCTAAGAGACAAACATCAGACAAAGGATTCTAGGAGACAAACATAGGACACGGGTCTAAGAGTCAAACATCAGACGCAGGATTATAGGAGACAAACAAAGGACACAAGACTCTAGGGGACAAACAGGACGCAGGTCTGTAGGAGACAATCATAGACACACAGGTTTAGGAGACAAACATAGGATGCAGGATTCTAGGAGACAAACAGGACGCAGGACTCTAGGAGACAAACATGGGACGCACATCTGTAGGAGACAATCAGAGGCACACAGGTCTAGGAGACAAACATAGGACGCAGGACTCTAGGAGACAAACATGGGACGCACATCTGTAGGAGACAATCAGAGGCACACAGGTCTAGGAGACAAACATAGGACGCAGGACTCTAGGAGACAAACATGGGACGCACATCTGTAGGAGACAATCAGAGGCACACAGGTCTAGGAGACAAACATAGGACGCAGGACTCTAGGAGACAAACATGGGACGCACATCTGTAGGAGACAATCAGAGGCACACAGGTCTAGGAGACAATCATAAGACGCAGGATTCTAGGTGACAAATGCAGGGGTCAATGAGAAAAACCTATGACACAGGGCTTTAGGAGACAAACATAGGACGCAGGACTCTGGGAGACAAACATAGAACGCAGGACTCTGGGACACAAACATAGAACGCAGGACTACAGGAGACAATCATAGACGCACAGGTCTAGGAGACAAACATAGGACGCAGGACTGTTGGAGAAAAACACAGGACACAGGGTCTCGGAGTCAAACATAGTACGCAGGTGTCTATGAGACAAACATAGGACACATGGTCTCGGAGACAAACATAGTACGCAGGTGTCTATGAGACAAACATAGGACACAGGGTCTCGGAGACAAACATAGTACGCAGGTGTCTGAGACAAACATAGGATGCAGGGGACTGTAGGAGACAAAGTACACAGGTGTGTAGGAGACAAACATAGGACACACGGTCTAGGAGACAAACATAGTACGCAGGTGTCTGAGACAAACATAGGACGCAGGGGACTGTAGGAGACAAAGTACACAGGTGTCTAGGAGACAAACATAGGCACAGGGTCTTGGAGACAAACAGTACGCAGGTGTCTGAGACAAACATAGGACGCAGGGGACTGTAGGAGACAAAGTACACAGGTGTCTAGGAGACAAACAAAGTACGCAGGTGTCTGAGACAAACATAGGACGCAGGGGACTGTAGGAGACAAATACACAGGTGTCTAGGAGACAAACATAGTACGCAGGTGTCTGAGACAAACATAGGACGCAGGGGACTGTAGGAGACAAAGTACACAGGTGTCTAGGAGACAAACATAGGACACAGGGTCTCGGAGACAAACATAGTACGCGGGTGTCTGAGACAAACATAAGACGCAGGGGACTGTAGGAGACAAAGTACACAGGTGTCTAGGAGACAAACATAGGACACAGGGTCTCGGAGACAAACATAGTACGCAGGTGTCTGAGACAAACATAGGACGCAGGGGACTGTAGGAGACGAAGTACACAGGTGTCTAGGAGACAAACATAGTACGCAGGTGTCTGAGACGAACATAGGACGCAGGGGACTGTAGGAGACAAAGTACACAGGTGTCTAGGAGACAAACATAGGACACAGGGTCTTGGACACAAACATAGTACGCAGGTGTCTGAGACAAACATAGGACGCAGGGGACTGTAGGAGACAAAGTACACAGGTGTCTAGGAGACAAACATAGTACGCAGGTGTCTGAGACAAACATAGGACGCAGGGGACTGTAGGAGACAAAGTACACAGGTGTCTAGGAGACAAACAGTACGCAGGTGTCTGAGACAAACATAGGACGCAGGGGACTGTAGGAGACAAAGTACACAGGTGTCTAGGAGACAAACAAAGTACGCAGGTGTCTGAGACAAACATAGGACGCAGGGGACTGTAGGAGACAAAGTACACAGGTGTCTAGGAGACAAACATAGTACGCAGGTGTCTGAGACAAACAGGACGCAGGGGACTGTAGGAGACAAAGTACACAGGTGTCTAGGAGACAAACATAGGACACAGGGTCTCGGAGACAAACATAGTACGCAGGTGTCTGAGACAAACATAGGACGCAGGGGACTGTAGGAGACGAAGTACACAGGTGTCTAGGAGACAAACATAGTACGCAGGTGTCTGAGACGAACATAGGACGCAGGGGACTGTAGGAGACAAAGTACACAGGTGTCTAGGAGACAAACATAGGACGCAGGGTCTCGGAGACAAACATAGTACGCAGGTGTCTGAGACAAACATAGGACACAGGGGACTGTAGGAGACAAAGTACACAGGTGTCTAGGAGACATAGTACGCAGGTGTCTGAGATAAACATAGGAGGCAGGGGACTGTAGGAGACAAAGTACACAGGTGTCTAGGAGACAAACATAGGACGCAGGGGACTGTAGGAGACAAATACACAGGTGTCTAGGAGACAAACATAGGACGCAGGGGACTGTAGGAGACAAATACACAGGTGTCTAGGAGACAAACATAGTACGCAGGTGTCTGAGACAAACATAGGACGCAGGTGTCTGAGAAAAACATAGGACGCAAGTGTCTGAAACAAACATAGGACGCAGGGGACTGTAGGAGACAAAGTACACAGGTGTCTAGGAGACAAACATAGTACGCAGGTGTCTGAGACAAACATAGGACGCAGGGGACTGTAGGAGACAAAGTACACAGGTGTCTTGGAGACAAACATAGTACGCAGGTGTCTGAGACAAACATAGGACGCAGGGGACTGTAGGAGACAAAGTACACAGGTGTCTAGGAGACAAACATAGTACGCAGGTGTCTGAGATAAACATAGGACGCAGGGGACTGTATGAGACAAAGTACACAGGTGTCTTGGAGACAAACATAGTACGCAGGGGACTGTAGGAGACGAATACACAGGTGTCTAGGAGACAAACATAGTACGCAGGTGTCTGAGATAAACATAGGACGCAGGGGACTGTATGAGACAAAGTACACAGGTGTCTAGGAGACAAACATAGTACGCAGGTGTCTGAGACAAACATAGGACGCAGGTGTCTGAGACAAACATAAGACGCAGGGGACTGTAGGAGACAAATACACAGGTGTCTTGGAGACAAACATAGTACGCAGGTGTCTGAGACAAACATAGGACGCAGGTGTCTGAGAAAAACATAGGACGCAGGTGTCTGAGACAAACATAGGACGCAGGGGACTGTAGGAGACAAAGTACACAGGTGTCTAGGAGACAAACATAGTACGCAGGTGTCTGAGACAAACATAGGACGCAGGGGACTGTAGGAGACAAATACACAGGTGTCTAGGAGACAAACATAGTACGCAGGTGTCTGAGACAAACATAGGACGCAGGTGTCTGAGAAAAACATAGGACGCAGGTGTCTGAGACAAACATAGGACGCAGGGGACTGTAGGAGACAAAGTACACAGGTGTCTAGGAGACAAACATAGTACGCAGGTGTCTGAGACAAACATAGGACGCAGGGGACTGTAGGAGACAAATACACAGGTGTCTAGGAGACAAACATAGTACGCAGGTGTCTGAGACAAACATAGGACGCAGGTGTCTGAGAAAAACATAGGACGCAGGTGACTGTAGAAGACAAAGTACACAGGTGTCTAGGAGACAAACCTAGTACGCAGGTGTCTGAGACAAACATAGGACGCAGGGGACTGTAGGAGACAAAGTACACAGGTGTCTAGGAGACAAACATAGGACACAGGGTCTCGGAGACAAACCTAGTACGCAGGTGTCTGAGACAAACATAGGACGCAGGGGAGTAGGAGACAAATTTAGAATGCAGGGGATTAGGAGACGTACAACATAGGACCCTCGGAGAAAAAACAGGATGCAGGACTGTAGGAGACAAACATAGGACTATAATTATTGAATCTGAACAACATCAAAAGTAAGATTATTACTATGTACAACAAAAACAACAACAAGACATCAGAGAGACACATTTTTCATTTTAGTAGAGTTGCTCCAACATGTTGACTGGAATATAAGACAACTTGTCCTTTTTCAGCCTGAAGAAATACAACATTGTCTTGCAGTCCTCAAAGTGCTAACTCAAGTCCACCTGCTTTAGCATGGCCTTTAGCAGCAGATAAAAGCCTGCGACTAATGCCATCAACATGAATTATGGACCAATCATGCAAATGTGCAATCCTGCCTTCTATTTCTTCCTCACGGGACACAACTTCCTCATTACATCTCACCTGCACACCAACATTAGATCTCACCTGCACACCAACATTACATCTCACCTGCACACCAACATTACATCTCACCTGCACACCAACATTACATCTCACCTGCACACCAACATTACTTCTCACCTGCACACCAACATTACATCTCACCTGCACACCAACATTACTTCTCACCTGCACACCAACATTACATCTCACCTGCACACCAACATTACATCTCACCTGCACACCAACATTACTTCTCACCTGCACACCAACATTACATCTCACCTGCACACCAACATTACATCTCACCTGCACACCAACATTACATCTCACCTGCACACCAACATTACATCTCACCTGCACACCAACATTACATCTCACCTGCACACCAACATTACATCTCACCTGCACACCAACATTACAGCTCACCTGCACACCAACATTACATCTCACCTGCACACCAACATTACAGCTCACCTGCACACCAACATTACATCTCACCTGCACACCAACATTACATCTCACCTGCACACCAACATTACATCTCACCTGCACACCAACATTACATCTCACCTGCACACCAACATTACAGCTCACCTGCACACCAACATTACATCTCACCTGCACACCAACATTACAGCTCACCTGCACACCAACATTACATCTCACCTGCACACCAACATTACATCTCACCTGCACACCAACATTACTTCTCACCTGCACACCAACATTACATCTCACCTGCACACCAACATTACATCTCACCTGCACACCAACATTACATCTCACCTGCACACCAACATTACTTCTCACCTGCACACCAACATTACAGCTCACCTGCACACACACACATTACTTCTCACCTGCACACCAACATTACTTCTCACCTGCACACCAACATTACTTCTCACCTGCACACCAACATTACATCTCACCTGCACACCAACATTACATCTCACCTGCACACCAACATTACATCTCACCTGCACACCAACATTACATCTCACCTGCACACCAACATTACTTCTCACCTGCACACCAACATTACAGCTCACCTGCACACACACACATTACTTCTCACCTGCACACCAACATTACTTCTCACCTGCACACCAACATTACTTCTCACCTGCACACCAACATTACATCTCACCTGCACACCAACATTACTTCTCACCTGCACACCAACATTACTTCTCACCTGCACACCAACATTACAGCTCACCTGCACACACACACATTACTTCTCACCTGCACACCAACATTACTTCTCACCTGCACACCAACATTACTTCTCACCTGCACACCAACATTACTTCTCACCTGCACACCAACATTACTTCTCACCTGCACACCAACATTACATCTCACCTGCACACCAACATTACATCTCACCTGCACACCAACATTACATCTCACCTGCACACCAACATTACATCTCACCTGCACACCAACATTACATCTCACCTGCACACCAACATTACATCTCACCTGCACACCAACATTACTTCTCACCTGCACACCAACATTACATCTCACCTGCACACCAACATTACATCTCACCTGCACACCAACATTACTTCTCACCTGCACACCAACATTACATCTCACCTGCACACCAACATTACATCTCACCTGCACACCAACATTACATCTCACCTGCACACCAACATTACATCTCACCTGCACACCAACATTACATCTCACCTGCACACCAACATTACATCTCACCTGCACACCAACATTACATCTCACCTGCACACCAACATTACATCTCACCTGCACACCAACATTACATCTCACCTGCACACCAACATTACATCTCACCTGCACACCAACATTACATCTCACCTGCACACCGACATTACATCTCACCTGCACACCGACATTACATCTCACCTGCACACCGACATTACATCTCACCTGCACACCGACATTACATCTCACCTGCACACCAACATTAGATCTCACCTGCACACCAACATTACATCTCACCTGCACACCAACATTACATCTCACCTGCACACCAACATTACATCTCACCTGCACACCAACATTACTTCTCACCTGCACACCAACATTACATCTCACCTGCACACCAACATTACATCTCACCTGCACACCAACATTACATCTCACCTGCACACCAACATTACATCTCACCTGCACACCAACATTACTTCTCACCTGCACACCAACATTACATCTCACCTGCACACCAACATTACTTCTCACCTGCACACCAACATTACATCTCACCTGCACACCAACATTACATCTCACCTGCACACCAACATTACTTCTCACCTGCACACCAACATTACATCTCACCTGCACACCAACATTACATCTCACCTGCACACCAACATTACATCTCACCTGCACACCAACATTACATCTCACCTGCACACCAACATTACATCTCACCTGCACACCAACATTACATCTCACCTGCACACCAACATTACATCTCACCTGCACACCAACATTACATCTCACCTGCACACCAACATTACTTCTCACCTGCACACCAACATTACATCTCACCTGCACACCAACATTACTTCTCACCTGCACACCAACATTACATCTCACCTGCACACCAACATTACATCTCACCTGCACACCAACATTACATCTCACCTGCACACCAACATTACATCTCACCTGCACACCAACATTACTTCTCACCTGCACACCAACATTACATCTCACCTGCACACCAACATTACTTCTCACCTGCACACCAACATTACTTCTCACCTGCACACCAACATTACATCTCACCTGCACACCAACATTACATCTCACCTGCACACCAACATTACATCTCACCTGCACACCAACATTACATCTCACCTGCACACCAACATTACATCTCACCTGCACACCAACATTACATCTCACCTGCACACCAACATTACTTCTCACCTGCACACCAACATTACATCTCACCTGCACACCAACATTACTTCTCACCTGCACACCAACATTACATCTCACCTGCACACCAACA
>NC_084631.1:41541598-41586598 GCF_033978795.1 Nerophis ophidion
CATTGTCGCAACTTTGTTTTGTGGACGTCTTCAACTTGAGGGACTTTGTTTAGCTTTTGTAGCTACATAGTTTCCCCTATACTTCTGGTGCACTTCCTAGCGGCTCTCGTTTTTTGGGTTGGGTCACAAATGATAGACCTTTTTATTTTGGGTTATGAGTTATGATCGGCCTATTTACGTCCACTTCCCATTGTCGCAACTTTGTTTTGTGGACGTCTTCAAGTTGAGGGACTTTGTTTAGCTACGTAGTTTCCCCTATACTTCTGGTGCACTTCCTAGCGGCTCTCGTTTTTTGGGTTTGGTCACAAATGATAGACCTTTTTATTTTGGGTTATGAGTTATGATCGGCCTATTTACGTCCACTTCCCATTTTCGCAACTTTGTTTTGTGGACGTCTTCAAGTTGAGGGACTTTGTTTAGCTACGTAGTTTCCCCTATACTTCTGGTGCACTTCCTAGCTGCTCTCGTTTTTTGGGTTTGGTCACAAATGATAGACCTTTTTATTTTGGGTTATGAGTTATGATCGGCCTATTTACGTCCCCTTCCCATTGTCGCAACTTGGTTTTGTGAATGTCTTCAAGTTGAGGGACCTTGTTTAGCTTTTGTAGCTACGTAGTTTCCCCTATACTTCTGGTGCACTTCCTAGCGGCTCTCGTTTTTTGGGTTTGGTCACAAATGATAGACCTTTTTATTTTGGGTTATGAGTTATGTTCGGCCTATTTACGTCCCCTTCCCATTGTCGCAACTTTGTTTTGTGGACCTCTTCAAGTTGAGGGACTTTGTTTAGCTTTTGTAGCTACATAGTTTCCCCTATACTTCTGGTGCACTTCCTAGCTGCTCTCATTTTTTGGGTTTGGTCACAAATGATAGACCTTTTTATTTTGGGTTATGAGTTATGATCGGCCTATTTACGTCCACTTCCCATTGTCGCAACTTTGTTTTGTGGACGTCTTCAAGTTGAGGGACTTTGTTCAGCTTTTGTAGCTGCGTAGCTTCCCCTGTACTTCTGGTGCACTTCCTAGCGGCTCTCGTTTTTTA
This sequence comes from Nerophis ophidion, assembly GCF_033978795.1. NCBI lineage: Eukaryota > Metazoa > Chordata > Actinopteri > Syngnathiformes > Syngnathidae > Nerophis > Nerophis ophidion. Next base: position 41,542,637 of record NC_084631.1, read on the forward strand.
GGTTTGGTGACGAATGATAGACCTTTTTATTTTGGGTTATGAGTTATGATCGGCCTATTTACGTCCACTTCCCATTGTCGCGACTTTGTTTTGTGGACGTCTTCAAGTTGAGGGACTTTGTTTAGCTTTTGTAGCTACGTAGTTTCCCCTATACTTCTGGTGCACTTCCTAGCTGCTCTCGTTTTTTGGGTTTGGTCACAAATGATAGACCTTTTTATTTTGGGTTATGAGTTATGATCGGCCTATTTACGTCCACTTCCCATTGTCGCGACTTTGTTTTGTGGACGTCTTCAAGTTGAGGGACTTTGTTTAGCTTTTGTAGCTACGTAGTTTCCCCTATACTTCTGGTGCACTTCCTAGCTGCTCTCGTTTTTTGGGTTTGGTCACAAATGATAGACCTTTTTATTTTGGGTTATGAGTTATGATCGGCCTATTTACGTCCACTTCCCCTTGCCGCAACTTTGTTTTGTGGACGTCTTCAAGTTGAGGGACTTTTTTCTGCTTTTGTAGCTGCGTAGCTTCCCCAATACTTCTAGTGCACTTCCTAGCGGCTCTCGTTTTTTGGGTTTGGTCACAAATGATAGACCTTTTTATTTTGGGTTATGAGTTATGATCGGCCTTTTTATGTCCACTTCCCATTGTTGCAACTTTGTTTTGTGGATGTCTTCAAGTTGAGGGACTTTGTTTAGCTTTTGTAGCTACGTAGCTTCCCCTATACTTCTGGTGCACTTCCTAGCTGCTCTCGTTTTTTGGGTTTGGTCACAAATGATAGACCTTTTTATTTTGGGTTATGAGTTATGATCGGCCTATTTACGTCCACTTCCCATTGTCGCAACTTTGTTTTGTGGACGTCTTCAAGTTGAGGGACTTTGTTCTGCTTTTGTAGCTGCGTAGTTTCCCCTATACTTCTGGTGCACTTCCTAGCGGCTCTCGTTTTTTGGGTTTGGTCACAAATGATAGACCTTTTTTTTATCGCTTTACCGACAAGCTGCTGTCATTCTGCATTCGGGGTCACGTCTGCCACCGCAACAAGCATCTCCTGAGAAACGTTTAGGAGTGGTTTGACCACACCCGGTCCCCTTCAATAGTGCTGCAGGTGCCAAATACAAAGTACAAACCAGTGAAGTTGTCACCTTTGGTAAATAAAAAGAGAATACAACAAATCGTTTTCAACTTCTATTCAATTGCAAAAACAAGATACTTACCATTCAAACAGGTAAATGTTATTTTTTCCAAATATTTGCTCATTTTGAATTTGATGCTTGTAGCGTGTTTGAAAAAAGCTGGCACAAGTGGCAAAAAATGCCCATCAAAGACGCTTTACCTTTATCCATATTTAAAAGGGAACATTATCACAATTTCAAAAGGGTTAAAAACAATAAAAAATCATGTCTGCTTTAGCACCGCCAGTAAATAGCATGTTAGCATCGATTAGCTGGCAGTAAACATCAACAAAACTCACCTTTGTGATTTCGTTGACTTTATAGTTGCCAATGCATCTGCAGGTTATCCATACATATCTGTGCCATGTCTGCTTTAGCACCGCCGGTAAATAGCATGTTAGCGTCGATTAGCGCAGCATATTAGCATCGATTAGCTGGCAGTCAACATCAACAAAACTCACCTTTGTGATTTCGTTGACTTTATAGTTGCCAATGCATCTGCAGGTTATCCATACATCTCTGTGCCATGTCTGCTTTAGCACCGCCGGTAAATAGCATGTTAGCATTGATTAGCGTAGCATGTTAGCATCGATTAGCTGGCAGTCAACATCAACAAAACTCACCTTTGTGATTTCGTTGACTTTATAGTTGCCAATGCATCTGCAGGTTATCCATACATCTCTGTGCCAAGTCTGCTTTAGCACCGCCGGTAAATAGCATGTTAGCGTCGATTAGCGTAGCATGTTAGCATCGATTAGCTGGCAGTCAACATCAACAAAACTCACCTTTGTGATTTCGTTGACTTTATAGTTGTCAATGCATCTGCAGGTTATCCATACATCTCTGTGCCATGTCTGCTTTAGCACTGCCAGTAAATAACATGTTAGCATCGATTAGCGTAGCATGTTAGTATCGATTAGCTGGCAGTCAACATCAACAAAACTCACCTTTGTGATTTCGTTGACTTTATAGTTGCCAATGCATCTGCAGGTTATCCATACATCTCTGTGCCATGTCTGCTTCAGCACCGCCGATAAATAGCATGTTAGCGTCGATTAGCGCAGCATGTTAGCATCGATTAGCTGGCAGTCAACATCAACAAAACTCACCTTTGTGATTTCGTTGACTTTATAGTTGCCAATGCATCTGCAGGTTATCCATACATCTCTGTGCCATGTCTGCTTTAGCACCGCCAGTAAATAGCATGTTATCATCGATTAGCGTAGCATGTTAGCATCGATTAGCTGGGAGTCAACATCAACAAAACTCACCTTTGTGATTTCGTTGACTTTATAGTTGCCTTTATCTCATGACCGATGGTACACTGTGGACTGCCTTGAGCTTGGAATGCAGGAGTAGCAATACTCCTTTTTCCCATCTCTTCCTGTCTCCAGCTGTGGAAAACAATGGATATGTGTATTCGCTCTGAAGGGTGGAGGTTATTGGCATAATGAAAAAGACAACACTTCCGTAGTGTTTTCAGATCAACTGGGCGACGCGAATTGAATGTGTTGTCTTTAGGTTGGTCTCTCCAAAGCTTTGGAATAAATTGCAAAATACCTTTTCTGTTCTGAGTTATCATTTAAAATCAGCTTATGTGTCATCAAAACAACTTGGGATTGACCAGCAACTTAAATTCCCTCGAAGGAAAATCTGGTCCAAGCGCAACTATACTTACCATTCAAACAGGTAAATGTTATTTTTTTGCAAATATTACCTCCATTTTGAATTTGATGCCTGTAACATGTTTGAAAAAAGCTGGCACAAGTGGCAAAAAAGACTGAGAAAGTTGTGGAATGCTCATCAAACACTCTTCACCTTGTGTAAATGGTAAATAAAAAGAGAATACAATAATTTGCAAATCCTTTTCAACTTATATTCAATTGCAAAAACAATATACTTAACATTTAAAAAGGTAAATGATATTTTTTGCAAATATTACCTCCATTTTGAATTTGATGCCTGTAACATGTTTGAAAAAAGCTGGCACAAGTGGCAAAAAAGACTGAGAAAGTTGAGGAATCCTCATCAAAGACTCTTTACCTTGTGTAAATGGTAAATAAAAAGAGAATAACATTATTTTAAAATCCTTTTCAACTTATATTCAATCGCAAAAAACAAGATACTTAACATTTGAACAGGTAAATGTTATTTTTTTTTTTAGCAAATATTAGCTCAGTTGGAATTTGATGCCTGCGGTAGGTTTCAAAAAAGCTGGCACAAGTGGCAAAAAAGACTGAGGAAGTTGAGCAACTCATTCACAAACAAGGACTGGGCGAGGATTTCTACTTTGTCAACAAACGCCTGAGCAAATTGTTTAAGAACAACATTTCTCAACAAGGAATTTAGGGATTTCACCATCTACGCTCTGCAATATCATCAAAAGGTTCAGAAAATGTGGAGAAATCACTGCACGTAAGCCATGATATTACGCGCCTTCCATCCCTCAGGCACTGCCGCATCAGTGTGTAAAGGTTATCACCACATGGGCTCAGGAACACTTCAGAAAACTACTATCAGTAACTACAGTTGGTCGCTACATCTGTAAATGCAAGTCAAAACTCTACTTTGCAAAGCCACGGCCATTTATCAACAACACCCAGAGACTATTAAGACATGTCGGGGTGTGACGCGTCCGCCTGAAAACGACGGCGGTCTCCGTCTGCTTTGTACGGCCATACTTGTTCATGTGCAGGTCTCAGGTCGTCAGAGATGATTGTCACGCAGCCGGAGGACGGCCGCCATGAAATTGGAAAACAATCCCTGTTATTTCGCCGTTTCCTCCATCATGGCGCTTGCAAATGGCGGCGCAATGTTGTTAAAACCTTGACACTTCCATTTCCTCTCTGTCAATCACGGCGGCTTGGAGGATTTGGTCTCCTCGCCGAGCTGGACTGACAGCTCCGGACGGATCTGAGACTACGTTAGCAAGGAACGTGTGTGTGTGTGTGTGTGTGTGTGTGTGTGTGTGTGTATTTCTTGTATTTCTACACTTCTTGAGACATGAAGACGGAAAAGTATCTTCCATATGAGGTGTGAACAAGTGATGACATAAACCATGGTCCCAAAAACATTGCATCCAATAGACAATAAGGGTGGTTCCTAAAGTATTTAATGTCAACATATGAAATAACAAGTGTGTGTAAGGAATTGAAAGGCGCCCCCTTTGGCCAAAATAAAAATAAATATGAATATTGACATACTGTAATAACTTGAAGTAAATAATTATAAAATTGTGAACAATTTCTCATATTTTTTCTGTTTCTGTAATATTGCAATATTTTCTCATAAAATTATTTTTTAATGCAAAATGGTGACTTATCACAATATTGCCAATGTTTTCGTTGTTTTTATAAAGTACTGACTTTTTTTTTTTTAGTAAAATCATGACTTTTGTCATTTTTTCCAAGTAAAATTCAGATCACTGTGTAAAAAAAAAAAATTAAATGTGCCCCCTTTGGCCAAATTTAATTAAAATATGTATATATATATATATATAGAGAGAGATATATAATGTAATAACTTGAAGTGAATAATGAAGATTAAAAACTAATTACAAACCAAATTTCCCTCCCCAAAAATGAACTAGAAGCAGTCTTTATGTTCTTATAAAATTGGGAACAATTTCTCATATTCCTTCTGTTTCTGTAATATTGCAATATTTTCTCATAAAATGTTTACTTTTTATGTAAAATAACTTTATAATGCAAAACGTTGACATTTGTCATATAAAATTCTGACTTTTATCACAATATTATTTTGTCGTTCTTGTAAAGTAGTGACATTTTTGGAGTACAATTATTTTTTCCAAGTAAAACTCACATTACTATTATAATATTGCCAACATTTTTAAGTTTTCTTATAAAATTGTGACTTTTGTCGAGTAAAATTACTATTTTCATAAAATTGTCAAAATGTTAAACTTTTCTTGTAAAATTGTGACTGTTATTGAGTGAAATTCCAACATTTTTCATAATATTGCACAAATGTTACGTTTTTCTTGTGAAATTTTGACTTGCGTTGAGTGAAATGACAAATTTTATTATAATACTGCCAAAATTCTAAGTTTTTCTTGTGAAATTGTGACCTTTCATTTTTCATAAGCTTTTTTTATATGTGCATAGTATGTATATATTATTCATGTTGTAAATACACGTCTTTATATCTCTAGAAAGGCTGCTCCTAAAGAGGGAGGCTTTTTTTCTCAGGCCTCAAGAAGGAGGGATTTTTCAAGTTGACTATGTGTCGCTTTTAAAAGTGCTCCCCCTCTGGTCAACATATGAAATAACAAGTGTGTGTAAAAAATTTAAATGTACCCCTTTTGGTCAAAATTAATTTAAAAAAAAATACATAGAGACATATTGTAATAACTTGAAGTAAATATTGCAGATTAAAAACCAATTACAAACAAAAATTCCCTCCCCAAAAATGAACTAAAAGCAGTCTTTTTTTCTTATAAAATTGAAAACAATTTCTCATATTCTTTCTGTTTCTGTAATATTGCAATATTTTCTCATAAAATGTTTACTTTTTTATGTAAAATTATTACTTTATGATGCTAGATGGTGACATTTGTCATACAAAATTCAGACTTTTATTACAATATTGCAAATTATTTTGTTGTTCTTGTAAAACAGTGAAATTCTTTCAGTAAAATTGACTTTTGTCATTTTTCTAAGTAAAATTTTAGATTACTATTATAATGTTGCCAACATTTTAAAGTTTTCTTATAAAATTGTGACTTTTGTCGAGTAAAATGACAACTATTTTCATAAAATTGTCAATGTTAAGCTTGTCTTGTAAAATTGCGACCGTTATTGAGTAGAATTCCAACTTTTATCATATTGCACAAATGTTCCGTTTTTCTTGTAAAATTTTGACTTTCATTGAGTGAAATGACGGATTTTATTATAATACTGCCAAAATTCTAAGTTTTTCTTGTGAAATTGTGACCTTTCATTTTTCACAACAAGCTTTTTTTATATGTGCATAGTATGTATATATTATTGTTATAAATACACTTCTTTATATCTCTAGAAAGGCTGCTCCTAAAGAGGGAGGCATTTTTTTCTTAAGTCTCAAGAAGGAGGGATTTTTCAAGTTGACTGTGTGTCGCTTTTAAAAGTTCTCGCCTTCCTGTCAACATATGAAATAACAAGTATGTGTAAAAAATTGAAATGTACCCCTTTTGGTCAAAATTAATAAAAAAAAAATACACAGAGACATACTATAATAACTTGAAGTAAATAATGAAGATAAAAAACCAATTACAAAAAATAAATCTCCCCCAAAAAATGAACTAAAAGTAGTCTTTTTTTCTTATAAAATTGGGAACAATTTCTCATATTCTTTCTGTTTCTGTAATATTGCAATATTTTCTCATGAAATTTTTACTTTTTTATGTAAAACTATTACTTTATAATGCTAGATGGTGACATTTGTCATACAAAATTCAGGCTTTTATTACGATATTGCGAATTATTTTGTCATTTTTGTACAACAGTGAAATTCTTTGAGTAAAATTATGACTTGTCATTTTTTTCCCAACTAAAATTCAGATTACTATTATAATATTGGCAAAATTGAAAAGTTTTCTTTTAAAATTTTGACTTTTGGCGAATAAAATGAAATTGTTCATAAAATTGTCAAACTGTTATGCTTTTCTTGTAAAATTGCCACTTTTATCATAATATTGCGCAAATATTCAGTTTTTCTTGTTAAATGTTGACTTGCGTTGAGTAAAATTTGTACCTTTTTTTTGGGGGGGGGGCAGTAATTGTAATAATGCCAAAAAAAAAAAGTTTTTCTTGTGAAATTGTGACCATTTTCTTGTAAAATTCCAAGTCATTTTTCACAACAAGCTTTTTTATTTTTGCATAGTATGTATATATTATTGTTATAAATACACTTCTTTATATATCTAGAAAGGCTGCTCCTAAAGAGGGAGGCTTTTTTTTCTCAGGTGTGTGTGTGTGTGTGTGTGTGTGTGTGTGTGTGTGTGTGTGTTGTATTTCTAGCCTTCTTGAGACACAAAGAAGGAAACATATCTTCCATATGAGGAGGTGTGAACAAGTCATGACATAAATCATGGTCCCAAAAACAGCATCTAATAAAATAAATAAATCATATTAAAAAAAATATATATTAATATTTTAGATTATATATTACATTTTAAAAGATATGCATCCAAAGCCAAGCATGCATTCCATATGTCTTTTGAATATGGAAATGAAAATATGAGATAGTTTTAGTGAGAAAATATTCTTTATAATAGCTCGGTTGGTAGAGTGGCCGTGCCAGCAACTTGAGGGTTGCAGGTTCGATTCCCGCTTCCGCCATCCTAGTCACTGCCGTTGTGTCCTTGGGCAAGACACTTTACCCACCTGCTCCCAGTGCCACCCACCACTGCTTTAAATTTAACTTACATATTGGGTTTCACTATGTAAAGCACTTTGAGTCACTAGAGAAAAGCGCTATATAAATCTAATTCACAATTCACAATATTGTTATTATTTTGGGGGTGATATAAAGTGAAGTGAGTGTGCTGAAGTGTAAATATGAGTGAGTGGCTTAACAGTTCCAAACATAACACGTCCACTTGGCCCCCGATTCGATGCAATCGTCCGCCGAGAGAAACCCTGCCTTGCTCGACGGTAATGTCGGCCTATTGTTTGGAAGCGAGGCGGCCAACAAAGGCTCAGGTGGCGAGAGGCGAGTGTCATCCCTCTGGTGTGAGGTCGATAATGAAAGGCGGGCGACATGAATAAGTCCTTTTTTTTCCCCATGTCCTTAATCTCAGCCTGCAGCCGGCACTGCTTTTCTTTTCTTTTTCTCTTCTTTTCTTTTCTCGGCGGCTCGGGGGAGTCGGCAATCCAGCCCACAAAGAAAGAATGCTGATCACCTTCATCGAGATGGCTGAGCGTCCATGTCGGATGCTTAATTGTACCTGAGTGCCCTTGAGCCAGTGCAACACGCAGTGGGAGTTTTCATTCAGCCTCTTGGTTCTAAACCGCTTCCAGTTTCAAGTGATTTTAAGTCTGAATCTGGTTATTGAACTACTTAAAGGGGAACATTATTATCAGACCTATGGAAGCGTCAATATATACCTTGATGATTAAGAAATCTGCGTTCAAAGGACTCCGGCTTATTAGTGATTCCTAAAGCCCAAAAAAAGTCTGCGGGCTATAGAGCGTATTCCGTTCGGGCTCCAGTACTCTGGAATGCCCTCCCGGTAACAGTTCAAGATGCTATCTCAGTAGAAGCATTTAAGTCGCACCTTAAAACTCATTTGTATACCTTTTTAAATACGACGAGTTGAGTTTATACCAGAAAGTTCTATTTTGGTTTCATCTGACCACATGACATCCTCCCAATCCTCTGCTGTATCATCCATGTATCCATTTTGGTATAAACTCAACTGGTGGTGTTTGGAGGAAGAAGAATACTGAGTTGCATCCCAAGAACACCACACCTACTGTGAAGCATGGGGGTGGAAACATCAATCAATCAATCAATGTTTACTTATATAGCCTTAAATCACTAGTGTCTCAAAGGGCTGCACAAACCACTACGACATCCTCGGTGGGCCCACATAAGGGCAAGGAAAAACTCACACCCAGTGGGACGTCGGTGACAATGATGACTATGAGAACCTTGGAGAGGAGGAAAGCAATGGATGTCGAGCGGGTCTAACATGATACTGTGAAAGTTCAATCCGTAATGGATCCAACACAGTCGCGAGAGTCCAGTCCAAAGCGGATCCAACACAGCAGCGAGAGTCCCGTTCACAGCGGAGCCAGCAGGAAACCATCCCAAGCGGAGGCGGATCAGCAGCGCAGAGATGTCCCCAGCCGATACACAGGCGAGCGGTACATGGCCACCGGATCGGACCGGACCCCCTTCACAAGGGAGAGTGGGACATAGGAGAAAAAGAAAAGAAACGGCAGATCAACTGGTCTAAAAAGAATCTAACATCATGCTTTGGGGCTGTTTTTCTGCTAAGGGGACAGGACGATTGATCCGTGTTAAGGAAAGAATGAATGGGGCCATGTATCGTGAGATTTGGAGCCAAAACCTCCTTCCATCAGTGAGAGCTTTGAATGCTTGACCAAATACTTATTTTCCACCATCATTTACAAAAAAATTCTTTAAAATTTCTACGATGTGAATTCCTGGAGTTTTTTTTTTCACATTCTGTCTCTCACAGTTGAAGTGTACCTATGATGAAAATGACAGACCTCTGTCATCATTTGAAGTGGGAGAACTTGCACAATCGCTGGCTGACTAAATACTTTTTATATATATATATATACATAATGTATATTAATATATAATATATATGTAGAAAATGGATGGATGTGTATGTATGTATGTACAAACCCCGTTTCCATATGAGTTGGGAAATTGTGTTAGACCGTGTTATTGTTATATTCTGTTAAATATAAACAGAATACAATGATTTGCAAATCCTTTTCAACCCATATTCAGTTGAATATGCTACAAAGACAACATATTTGATGTTCAAACTCATAAACATTTTTTTTTTTTTTTGCAAATAATAATGAACTTAGAATTTCATGGCTGCAACACGTGCCAAAGTAGTTGGGAAAAGGCATGTTCACCACTGTGTTACATCACCTTTTCTTTTAAAAACACTTAAAAAAACGTTTGGGAACTGAGGAAACTAATTGTTGAAGCTTTGAAAGTGGAATTCTTTCCCATTCTTGTTTTATGTAGAGCTTCAGTCCTTCAACAGTCCGGGGTTTACGCTGTCGTATTTTACACTTCATAATGTGCCACACATTTTCCATGGGAGACAGGTCTGGACTGCAGGCGGGCCGGGAAAGTACCCGCACTCTTTTTTTTTTTTACGAATCCACGCTGTTGTAACACGTGCTGAATGTGGCTTGGCATTGTCTTACTGAAATAAGCAGGGGCGTCCATGAAAAAGACGGCGCTTGGATGACAACATATGTTGTTCCAAAACCTGTATGTACTTTCAGCATTAATGGTGCCTTCACAGATGTGTAAGTTACCCATGCCTTGGGCACTAATGCACCCCCATACCATCACACATGCTGGCTTTTCCACTTTGCGTCGATAACAGTCTGGATGGTTCGCTTCCTCTTTGGTCCCGGATGACACGATGTGGAATATTTCCAAAAACAATTTCAAATGTGGACTCGTCAGACCACTTTTTTCCACTTTGCATCACTCTATCTTAGATGATCTCGGGCCCATAGAAGCCGGCGGCGTTTCTGGATGTTGTTGATAAATGGCTTTTGCTTTGCATAGTAGAGCTTTAACTTGCACTTACAGATGTCGCGACCAACTGTATTTAGTGACAGTGGTTTTCTGAAGTGTTCCTGAGCCCATGTGGTGATATCCTTTAGAGATTGATGTCTGTTTTTGATACAGTGCCGTCTGAGGGATGGAAGGTCACGGTCATTCAATGCCGCTTACGTGGAGTGATTTCTCCACATTCTCTGAACTTTTGATGATATTATGGAGCGTAGATGTTGAAATCCCTAAATTTCTTGCAATTGCACTTTGAGAAAGGTTGTTCTTAAACTGTTTGACTATTTGCTCACGCAGTTGTGGACAAAGGGGTGTACCTTGCCCCATCCTTTCTTGTGAAACACTCAGCATTTTTTTGGGAAGCTGTTTTTATAGCCAATCATGGCACCCACCTGTTCCCAATTAGCCTGCACACCTGTGGGATGTTCCAAATAAGTGTTTGATGAGCATTCCTCCACTTTATCAGTATTTATTGCCACCTTTCCCAACTTCTTTATCACGTGTTGCTGGCATCAAATTCTAAAGTTAATGATTATTTGCCAAAGAAACAAAAAGTTTATGAGTTTGAACATCAAATATGTTGTCTTTGTAGCATATTCAACTGAATATGGGTTGAAAAGGATTTGCAAATCATTGTATTCTGTTTATATTTACATCTAACACAATTTCCCAACTCATATGGAAACGGGGTTTGTAGATGATTAATGCATGTCTTACAGATCATTACATCAATAATTAATGTCATACAGATCAGTAAAAGAGGCGAGGCTATGAAAATTGGTTTCAGATCAGTGCAGGAAATGTTGTGTTCACTGCCAGCGTGATAGAAAGAGCTTCTTCTCAGCGGCGTGTTCGCTTCCATCTTTGGAGGCCTTTTCAACGGCGATACAGGCGGAGGTGTCACGGGGGCGGTATCATTGCCCCCCCGAGAGGGACCATGTCATCCATCAGTTTGGCTTCTGCTCGTTCAGCACACGTTGTCTCCCCAAAAACAACACTTTCAACTTGATTTATGGCTCCTTTCTTCCTCACGCTCGTTATTGATGGATCTGTTAAGCGTTTTCCATTGGATGCTAACTCGTTAGATGCTAACAGTCTTAGCGACCCACCTTACCACCCTTCTCATTGAAATGCTTTCTTAGGTTATTTTCTAAACAATTTCAGTCTGTATGAATTGACTTCATGAAACATTTTGTCTTTGGTGCTAACGTGTTAGGTGCTAACATTATTCTCTTAACAGTAGCATCTTAAAGTACCAAAATATTAAAGCTATTATAACATGACACCAAAAGACTTACAAAGTTTGCTGATAAATAGGTATGATCAAAATGGTACCTTTATATTTTTGAGCCTGAACACAATGAGGATGAGCAAAATGTGTTACAAGGATGTAGCTTTATTGTGGCACTATAGCATCAGTAGCATTGCTAGGTATCGTTCTCACGGAGATTCCCGAGCCATCTTGAGAGATAATGAGCCAGGCAGTCACGTGATCGTGTGATGTAGTGGGAGGAATCGCAGATCTCCTCCCCATCAACAACAATGCAAAACAAGCAGAGCCAACAACTATTATTATTACTTTAGGGGGAAATGATTCAAAACCATATATTTTTGAGCCCGAACACAATGAGGATGAGCAAAAAGTGCTACAAGGATGTAGCTTTATTGTGTCACTATAGCATCAGTAGCATTGCTAGGTGCTAAATGTACAAACTAACTATAAAAAAAGACTTACAAAGTTTGCGGATAAATAGATACGATGAAAACGGTATCGTTCTCACGGAGATATCCGAGCCATTTTGAGAGATAATGAGCAAGGCAGTCACGTGATCGTGTGACGTAGTGGGAGATATCACAGATCTCCTCCCCATCAACAACAATGCAAAACAAGCAGAGCCAACAACTATTATTATTACTTTAGGGGAAAATGATTCAAAAACATATATTTTTGAGCCCGAACACAATGAGGATGAGCAATACGTGCTGCACGGATGTAGCTTTATTGTGGCACTATAGCATCAGTAGCATTGCTAGGTGCTACACGTACAAACAAACCATAAAAAAAGACTTACAAAGTTTGCGGATACATAGATACGATGAAAACGGTATCGTTCTCACCGAGATTCCCGAGCCATTTTGAGAGATAATGAGCCAGGCAGTCACGTGATCGTGTGACGTAGTGGGAGGTATCACAGATCTCCTCCCCATCAACAACAATGCAAAACAAGCAGAGCCAACAACTATTATTATTACTTTAGGGGGAAATGATTCAAAACCATATATTTTTGAGCCCGAACACAATGAGGATGAGCACTACGTGCTGCAAAGATGTAGCTTTATTGTGTCACTATAGCATCAGTAGCATTGCTAGGTGCTAAACGTACAAATTAACTATAAAAAAAGACTTACAAAGTTTGCGGATAAATAGATACGATGACAACGGTATCGTTCTCACGGAGATTCCCGAGCCATTTTGAGAGATAATGAGCAAGGTAGTCACATGATCATGTGACGTAGTGGGAGGAATCGCTGCTCTCTTCCCCATCGACAACAATGCAAATCAAGTAGAGCCAACAACTCTTAGAATTACTTTGGGCGGAAGTGATGATACAAAACCTGATATTTTTGAGCCCGCATACAATGAGGATGAGCAATACGTGCTGCACGGATGTAGCTTTATTGTGGCACTATAGCATCAGTAGCATTGCTAGGTGCTACACATACAAACAAACCATGAAAAATACTTACAAAGTTTGCGGATAAATGGATACGATCAAAACGGTATCGTTCTCACGGAGATACCCGAGCCATTTTGAGAGATAATGAGCCAGGCAGTCACATGATTGTGTGACGTAGTGGGAGGAATCGCAGATCTCCTCCCCATCAACAACAATGCAAAACAAGCAGAGCCAACAACTATTATTATTACTTTAGGGGGAAATGATTCAAAACCATATATTTTTGAGCCCGAACACAATGAGGATGAGCACTACGTGCTGCAAAGATGTAGCTTTATTGTGTCACTATAGCATCAGTAGCATTGCTAGGTGCTAAACGTACAAATTAACTATAAAAAAAGACTTACAAAGTTTGCGGATAAATAGATACGATGACAACGGTATCGTTCTCACGGAGATTCCCGAGCCATTTTGAGAGATAATGAGCAAGGTAGTCACATGATCATGTGACGTAGTGGGAGGAATCGCTGCTCTCTTCCCCATCGACAACAATGCAAATCAAGTAGAGCCAACAACTCTTAGAATTACTTTGGGCGGAAGTGATGATACAAAACCTGATATTTTTGAGCCCGCATACAATGAGGATGAGCAATACGTGCTGCACGGATGTAGCTTTATTGTGGCACTATAGCATCAGTAGCATTGCTAGGTGCTACACATACAAACAAACCATGAAAAAGACTTACAAAGTTTGCGGATAAATGGATACGATCAAAACGGTATCGTTCTCACGGAGATATCCGAGCCATTTTGAGAGATAATGAGCAAGGCAGTCACGTGATCGTGTGACGTAGTGGGAGGTATCACAGATCTCCTCCCCATCGACAACAATGCAAAACAAGCAGAGCCAACAACTATTATTATTACTTTAGGGGGAAATTATTCAAAACCATATATTTTTGAGCCCGAAAACAATGAGGATGGGCAAAAAGTGCTACAAGGATGTAGCTTTATTGTGTCACTATAGCATCAGTAGCATTGCTAGGTGCTAAATGTACAAACTAACTATAAAAAAAGACTTACAAAGTTTGCGGATAAATAGATACGATGAAAACGGTATCGTTCTCACGGAGATTCCCGAGCCATTGGAGAGATAATGAGCAAGGCAGTCACATGATCATGTGACGTAGTGGGAGGAATCACAGATCTCTTCCCCATCGACAACAATGCAAATCAAGTAGAGCCAACAACTATTACTATAACTTTGGGAGGATATGATGAATCAAAACCTTATATTTTTGAGCCCGAACACAATGAGGATGAGCAATAAGTGCTCCACGGATGTAGCTTCACAGCAGCTTTTCACTTTAGCATTGGCGCCACCTTTTAAAATGTGCTTTTCATCTTTATTCACTTTAGCGGTATCTTTTTAAAATGTGCATTTTATCTTTTTTTTCCGTTTTAAACTTTAGCATTAGCGCTACCTTTTAAAATGTGCAATTTATTTATTTATTTTTTTTAAGTAGAATTAGCGCTATGTTTTCAAATGTGTATTTCATATTTTCCCTTTAGCATTAGTGGTACCATTTAAAATGCGTATTTAATCATTTTTTTCACACTTTGAAATTTAGCATTAGCGCTTTCTTTTTAAATGTGCATTTCATCTTTATTAACTTTAGCATTAGCGGTACCTTTTAAAAATGTGCATTTCATCTTTATTCACTTTAGCGGTACCATTTAAAATGTCCATTTTATCTTTTTTTTTAGTTTTTAACTTTAGCATTAGCGCTACCTTTTTAAAATGTGCATTTCATCTTTTTTTTTATTAGAATTAGCGTTATCTTTTAAAATGTGTATTTCATATTTTTTTCACTTTAGCATTAGTGGTACCATTTAAAATGTGCATTTTATCTTTTTTTTCCACTTTAAAGTTTAGCTTTAGTGCTACCTTTTTAAAATGTGCATATCATCCTTTTTTTTTATTTTATTAAAATTAGCGCTATCTTTTAAAATGTGTATTTCATATTTTTTTCACTTTACCATTAGTGGTACCATTTAAAATTTGCATTTTTAATTTTTTCCCACTTTAAAATTTATCATTAGAGCTTCCTTTTTAAATGTGCATTTCATCTTTATTCACTTTAACATTAGCGCTACCTTTTTAAAATGTGCATTTCATCTTTTTTTTTTTTTAAATTAGAATTAGCGATATCTTTTAAAATGTGTATTTCATATTTTTTTCACTTTAGCATTAGTGGTACCATTTAAAATGTGCATTTAATCCTTTTTTTTCCACTTTTAAATTTAGCATTAGCGCTACCTTTTAAAATGTGCATTTCATCTTTTTTATTAGAATTAGCGCTATCTTTTAAAATGTGTATTTCATATTTTTTTTCACTTTAGCATTAGTGGTACCATTTAAAATGTGAATTTAATCTGTTCTTCCCACTTTAAAATGTAGCATTAGCGCTACCTTTTAAAATTAATTTCATCTTTATTCACTTTAGCATTAGCAGTACCTTTTTAAAATGTACATTTTATAGTTTTTTTCCGTTTTAAACTTTAGCCTTAGCGCTACCCTTTTAAAATGTGCATACCAACTTTTTTTTTAGATTAGAATTAGCGCTACCTTTTAAAATGTGCATTTCATCTTTTTTATTAGAATTAGCGCTATCTTTTAAAATGTGTATTTCATATTTTTTTCACTTTACCATTAGTGGTACCATTTAAAATTTGCATTTTTAATTTTTTCCCACTTTAAAATTTATCATTAGAGCTTCCTTTTTAAATGTGCATTTCATCTTTATTCACTTTAACATTAGCGCTACCTTTTTAAAATGTGCATTTCATCTTTTTTTTTTTTTAAATTAGAATTAGCGATATCTTTTAAAATGTGTATTTCATATTTTTTTCACTTTAGCATTAGTGGTACCATTTAAAATGTGCATTTAATCCTTTTTTTTCCACTTTTAAATTTAGCATTAGCGCTACCTTTTAAAATGTGCATTTCATCTTTTTTATTAGAATTAGCGCTATCTTTTAAAATGTGTATTTCATATTTTTTTTCACTTTAGCATTAGTGGTACCATTTAAAATGTGAATTTAATCTGTTCTTCCCACTTTAAAATGTAGCATTAGCGCTACCTTTTAAAATTAATTTCATCTTTATTCACTTTAGCATTAGCAGTACCTTTTTAAAATGTACATTTTATAGTTTTTTTCCGTTTTAAACTTTAGCCTTAGCGCTACCCTTTTAAAATGTGCATACCAACTTTTTTTTTAGATTAGAATTAGCGCTACCTTTTAAAATGTGCATTTCATCTTTTTTATTAGAATTAGCGCTATCTTTTAAAATGTGTATTTCATATTTTTTTTCACTTTAGCATTAGTGGTACCATTTAAAATGTGAATTTAATCTGTTCTTCCCACTTTAAAATGTAGCATTAGCGCTACCTTTTAAAATTCATTTCATCTTTATTCACTTTAGCACTAGCAGTACCTTTTTAAAATGTACATTTTATAGTTTTTTTCCGTTTTAAACTTTAGCCTTAGCGCTACCCTTTTAAAATGTGCATACCAACTTTTTTTTTAGATTAGAATTAGCGCTACCTTTTAAAATGTGCATTTCATCTTTATTCACTTTAGCATTAGCGGTACCTTTTAAAATGTGCATTTGATCTTTTTTTTCGTTTTAAACTTTTTAGTATTAGCGCTGCCTTTTAAAATGTGCATTTTATCTTTTTTTTCTGTTTTAAACTTTAGCATAGCTGTACCTTTTTAAAATGTGCTTTTCATCTTTATTCACTTTAGCATTAGCGGTACCTTTTTAAAATGTGCATTTTATCTTTTTTTCCGTTTTAAACTTTAGCATTAGCCTTTCCTTTTAAAATGTGCATTTCATCTTTATTTTATTAGAATTAGCGCTACCTTTTTAAAATGTGCATTTAATCTTTATTCACTTTAGCATTAGCTGCACCTTTTTAAAATGTGCATTTTATCTTTTTTTTTATTAGTATTAGCGCTACCGTTTAAAATGTGCATTTCATCTTTTTTTTAATTAGAATTAGCGCTATCTTTTAAAATGTGTATTTCATATTTTTTTCACCTGATCATTAGTGGTACCATTTTAAAATGTGCATTCAATCTTATTTCCACTTTAAAATTTAGCATTAGCGCTACCTTCTTAAAATTTAGCATTAGCACTACCTTGTAAAATGTGCATTTAATATTTTTTCTTTAACATTTTTAACTTTAGCATTAGTGTGTGGACGACTTTCCCTGCCGCTCGGGTTCCATGGACCACTCAGGAAGGACATGATCGCTTGAGCAGGTTTGACTCTCTTTTATTTTGCAATAAATCTTTGTCTCAGGACGGATCTCTTTTCAGCTGCTCCTTTCCACGGTCCGCTCTTTCAGCCACCGTCCTCGTCTGTGGCTCGCTCTCTGTTGCTCTTGGACCGCTGCTGCGGACTCTCCTCCTTCTGCCTCGATCTGTCCTCCCTTTCCCCTTTTATACGGTGTGAGGAAATAAGTCAATCGTGTCCCAGGGTGCGAGCCGCGCCTCTCCGCTCAGCCGCATTCTCCGCCTCCTTGCCGCCATCTTGGTCAGGGCTGCAGCGTGTCCTGCCCCGCTGCTCGTTCTCTATATAGTGCTTCCTTTCGAAATGTGCATTTCATCTTTTTTTTACTTTAGAATTAGCGAGCGTACTGTAGACGGTGTTAGTGTTGTCAAAGGTGTAGCGGCCCACAATGTTGTGTAGAAAGAAGCAGGTCCAGGTGGTCTCAGGGGAAACATTCATTTGCATTATTGATCATTTCCCCGGTAATTACTTTCGGGTGAGAATGCAAATACTGGTACAAAAAAAAGGTGGAAAAGTGTGGAAGGTGTCCTGCTCATTATGACGACTCCAGCACATTCTTGATAAAAGTGTCTGAGATGAGGTGGAGATAATGACCTTCATTAGGTTTTATCCTCACATTCCCCCTCTTTGACCCCGCCCCCTTCTCTCCCGCACTAACGACGTTTTTATGGGAAAGTTCATTAGAGGGAAAGCATAAACATCCTAATTTGTGGGACGAGGGCCCTTGCAGTGGTCCTTTCATGTGAAGGTCCGCTGGAACTCTGAAGATTTATTATTAAAATGTTGATTTATCTTCGGAGCTTTCTTCCACACAACTCTGGGTGTTGTTGATAGTCTAATGAAGACAAAGCGGGGCCGCCGGGCTTTAAACGCAGGGACTCATTTGTCACCGCGGGCTGCAGGAATATCCTACTTTGCCTCCTTGGGCTTCAGTACTGAGGAAGAAAGCGGACACTCGGGTCGCTAAGCAACCGCACTATTCTCTGCCTCGTCAGACGTGTTGTAGTTTTAGCGGCACACGTCGGAACTATACCTTACTTTTTATTCGACGCTGGGGTTGTAACTTCCAGCCCAGAGTCTGACCTGCCAAGAAGAAGAAACTTTACAACCAATTAGCTTTTTCTTGCAGTGACGTTGAGTCCATAAAGTGATAAATACGTGGTGTTATCTTCCATTTTGGATCATTTTGCATATCATTCACAAGAGACAAAACAATACAGTATATTGCCAAAAGTGCCATCCCATTCCTAACCCATAGGGTTCAATATGACCCTTTGGGCGGCATAGCTCGGTTGGTAGAGTGGCCGTGCCAGCAACTTGAGGGTTGCAGGTTCGATTCCCGTTTCTGCCATTCTAGTCGCTGCCGTTGTGTCCTTGGGCAAGGCACTTTACCCACCTGCTCCCAGTGCCACCCACACTGGTTTGAATGTACCTTTAGATATTGGGTTTCACTATGTAAAGCGCTTTGAGTCACTAGAGAAAAGCGCTATATAAACATAATTCACTTCACTTTTGCAGCTATTACAGCTTCAGCTCTTCTGGGAAGGCTGTCCACAAGGTTGCAGAGTGTGTTTGTAGGACATTTTCCACCATTCTTCCAAAAACGCATTGGTGAGGTCCCACACTGATGTTGGTGGGGAAGGTATATGGCTCTCAGTCTCCCTTTTAATTAATCCCTAAGGTGTTCTGTCAGGACTCTGTGCAGGCCAGTCAAGTTCACGCACACCGGACTCTGTCATCCACGTTTTTATTTTGGTGTATTTTTATTTCAAATAAGCAAAAAAAAAACAAAAACAAGAGCAAGCCTGATCCAATACAGTCTTAACAGCCATTAAAACAAAAATGAAAACCATGGAGGATAAAAAAAAATAAACAAAATTAGTAAAGGGCTCATGAGCATTTTTTGGGAAGCTGTTTTTATACCCAATCACGGCACCCACCTCTTCCCAATTAGCCTGCACACCTGTGGGATGTTCCATATATATCAGTTTATTGCCACCTTTCCCAACTTCTTTGTCACGTGTTGCTGGCATCAAATTCTGAAGTTAATGATTATCTGCAACAACAAAAAATAGTTTATCAGTTTGAACATCAAATACTGCCGCGGGGCATTTGATATGCGCCTGCTTTGAATTACTGCCGGGTCCAACTCGCTTCCCAAAATAATTAGCGCGTGCTTAGTATTACCGCCGGGTCTAACTCGTGACGTCACGAGTGACACTTCCCCTGTCGTCATTTTCAAAATGGAGGAGGCTGATTTCAATATCGGTAATTTGACATCGCATAGAAGGAAGATTAAGAGATATTTATTAGGATTTAAGGTCCAAGCTTACATCACACTCAAATTTTTACTGCATACCTTTGGTAAGTGCCGGAGTGAGAATCAATCAATCAATCAATCAATGTTCATTTATATAGCCCTAAATCACAAATGTCTCAAAGGACTGCACAAATCATTACGACTACAACATCCTCGGAAGAACCCACAAAAGGGCAAGGAAAACTCACACCCAGTGGGCAGGGAGAATTCACATCCAGTGGGACGCCAGTGACAATGCTAACTATGAGAAACCTTGGAGAGGACCTCAGATGTGGGCAACCCCCCCCCTCTAGGGGACCGAAAGCAATGGATGTCGAGCGGGTCTAACATGATACTGTGAAAGTTCAATCCATAGTGGCTCCAACACAGCCGCTAGAGTTCAGTTCAAAGCGGATCCAAGAGTCCCGTCCACAGGAAACCATCCCAAGCGGAGACGGATCAGCAGCGTAGAGATGTCCCCAACCGATACACAGGCGAGCGGTCCATCCTGGGTCTCGACTCTGGACAGCCAGTACTTCATCCATGGTCATCGGACTGGACCCCCTCCACAAGGGAGGGGGGGACATAGGAGAAAAAAGAAAAGAAGCGGCAGATCAACTGGTCTAAAAAGGAGGTCTATTTAAAGGCTAGAGTATACAAATGAGTTTTAAGATGAGACTTAAATGCTTCTACTGAGGTAGCATCTCGAACTGTTACCGGGAGGGCATTCCAGAGTACTGGAGCCCGAACGGAAAACGCTCTATAGCCCGCAGACTTTTTTTGGGCTCTAGGAATCACTAATAAGCCGGAGTCTTTTGAACGCAGATTTCTTGCCGGGACATATGGTACAATACAATCGGCAAGATAGGCTGGAGCTAGACCGTGTAGTATTTTATACGTAAGTAGTAAAACCTTAAAGTCACATCTTAAGTGCACAGGAAGCCAGTGCAGGTGAGCCAGTATAGGTATATATGTATGTATATATGTATATAAAGGTATATACAGTATAGGTATATATGTATGTATATATGTATATAAAGGTATATGCGGTATAGGTATATATGTATGTATATATGTATATAAAGGTATATACAGTATAGGTATATATGTATATATATATGTATATAAAGGTATATACAGTATAGGTATATATGTATGTATATATGTATATAAAGGTATATACAGTATAGGTATATATGTATGTATATATGTATATAAAGGTATTTACAGTATAGGTATATATGTATGTATATATGTATATAAAGGTATATGCGGTATAGGTATATATGTATGTATATATGTATATAAAGGTATATACAGTATAGGTATATATGTATATATATATGTATATAAAGGTATATACAGTATAGGTATATATGTATGTATATATGTATATAAAGGTATATACAGTATAGGTATATATGTATGTATATATGTATATAAAGGTATATACAGTATAGGTATATATGTATGTATATATGTATATAAAGGTATATGCGGTATAGGTATATATGTATGTATATATGTATATAAAGGTATATACAGTATAGGTATATATGTATATATATATGTATATAAAGGTATATACAGTATAGGTATATATGTATGTATATATGTATATAAAGGTATATACAGTATAGGTATATATGTATGTATATATGTATATAAAGGTATTTACAGTATAGGTATATATGTATGTATATATGTATATAAAGGTATATGCGGTATAGGTATATATGTATGTATATATGTATATAAAGGTATATACAGTATAGGTATATATGTATATATATATGTATATAAAGGTATATACAGTATAGGTATATATGTATGTATATATGTATATAAAGGTATATACAGTATAGGTATATATGTATGTATATATGTATATAAAGGTATATACAGTATAGGTATATATGTATGTATATATGTATATAAAGGTATATGCGGTATAGGTATATATGTATGTATATATGTATATAAAGGTATATACAGTATAGGTATATATGTATGTATATATGTATATAAAGGTATATACAGTATAGGTATATATGTATATAAAGGTATATACAGTATAGGTATATATGTATGTATATATGTATATAAAGATATATACAGTATAGGTATATATGTATGTATATATGTATATAAAGATATATACAGTATAGATATATATGTATGTATATATGTATATAAAGGTATATACAGTATAGGTATATATGTATATGAAGGTATATACAGTATAGGTATATATGTATGTATATATGTATATAAAGGTATATACAGTACAGGCGTAATGTGATCAAACCTTCTTGTTCTTGTCAAAAGTCTAGCAGCCGCATTTTGTACCAACTGTAATCTTTTAATGCTAGACATGGGGAGACCCCAAAATAATACGTTACAGTAATCGAGACGAGACGTAACAAACGCATGGATAATGATCTCAGCGTCTTTAGTGGACAAAATGGAGCGAATTTTAGCGATATTACGGAGATGAAAGAAGGCCGTTTTAGTAACTCTTTTAATGTGTGCCTCAAAGGAGAGAGTTGGGTCGAAGATAACACCCAGATTCTTTACCGAGTCACCTTGTTTTATTATTTGGTTGTCAAATGTTAAAGTTGTATTATTAAATAGAGGTCGGTGTCTAGCAGGACCGATAATCAGCATTTCCGTTTTTTTGGCGTTAAGTTGCAAAAAATTAGCGGACATCCATTGTTTAATTTCATTAAGACACGCCTCCAGCTGACTACAGTCCGGCGTGTTGGTCAGCTTTAGGGGCATGTAGAGTTGGGTGTCATCAGCATAGCAGTGAAAGCTAACACCGTATTTGCGTATGATGTCACCAAGCGGCAGCATGTAGATGCTGAAGAGTGCAGGGCCAAGGGGAACTACACACGTTACCTTAACATAGTCCGAGGAGAGGTGTTAAAATAATTAGCGCATGCTTACTTTTACCACATGCCTTTCGGTAAGCGCAGGAGTGAGAAGAGGTTTTAAAATAATTAGCGCAATTCAAGGAAATACGGTATGTTGTCTTTGTAGCATATTCAACTAGATATGGGTTGAAAAGGATTTGCAAATCCTTGTATTCTGTTTATATTTACAACTAATACAATTTCCCAACTCATATGGAAACGGGGTTTGTATATAACAGACTTGAGGAACAACCCAGTTTGAAGTGAAGTGAATTATATTTATATAGCGCTTTTCTCTAGTGACTCAAAGCGCTTTACATAGTGAAACCCAATATCTAAGTTACATTTAACACAGTGTGGGTGGCACTGGAGACAGGTGGGTCAAGTGTCTTGCCCAAGGACACGACGGCAGCGACTAGGATGGCGGAAGCGGGGATCGAACCTGCAACCCTCAAGTTTCTGGCACGGCCGCTCTACCAACCGAGCTATGCCGTAAAGTGCTTTTTACAAATAAAATCTATTATTATTATTATTATTTATGAAGTGTCTTGCCCAAGGACACAACGGACACGACTAGGATGGTAGAAGGTGGGGATTGAACCAGTAACCCTCAGGTTGCTGGCACAGCCACTCTACCAACTTCGCCACGCCGTCCCCCTTGAGTGTCAAGAAATATTTCAATAATGAATAAAGCAAAATATGTACTTAACAGGGCTTCACGGTGGCAGAGGGGTTAGTGCGTCTGCCTCACAATACGAAGGTCCTGCAGTCCTGGGTTCAAATCCAGGCTCGGGATCTTTCTGTGTGGAGTTTGCATGTTCTCCCCGTGAATGCGTGGGTTCCCTCCGGGTACTCCGGCTTCCTCCCACCTCCAAAGACATGCACCTGGGGATAGGCCCCTCCCACCTCCAAAGACATGCACCTGGGGATAGGCCCCTCCCACCTCCAAAGACATGCACCTGGGGATAGGCCCCTCCCACCTCCAAAGACATGCACCTGGGGATAGGCCCCTCCCACCTCCAAGGACATGCACCTGGGGATAGGCCCCTCCCACCTCCAAAGACATGCACCTGGGGATAGGCCCCTCCCACCTCCAAAGACATGCACCTGGGGATAGGCCCCTCCCACTTCCAAAGACATGCACCTGGGGATAGGCCCCTCCCACTTCCAAAGACATGCACCTGGGGATAGGTTGATTGGCAACACTAAATTGGCCCTAGTGTGTGAATGTGAGTGTGAATGTTGTCTGTCTATCTGTGTTGGCTCTGCGATGAGGTGGCGACTTGTCCAGGGTGTACCCCGCCTTCCGCCCGATTGTAGCTGAGATAGGCGCCAGCGCCCCCCCGCGACCCCGAAAGGGAATAAGCGGTAGAAAATGGATGGATGGATGGATGTACTTAACAATAAAAAAACCTTTCTTATTCTTTTCTGTTCGCCTGTGTTACCATATTTGAGGTATTGGGCAGAAATAATTACATTAACTGTTACAAAATATATACTCCTCCTAGGTACTTGAGGAGTTCAAGTACCTAGGAGTCTTGTTCACGAGTGGGGGAAGAGTGGATCGGGAGATCGACAGGCGGATCGGTGCGGCGTCTTCAGTAATGCGGACGTTGTACCGATCCGTTGTGGTGAAGAAGGAGCTGAGCCGGAAGGCAAAGCTCTCAATTTACCGCTCGATCTACGTTCCCATCCTCACCTATGGTCATGAGCTTTGGGTCATGACCGAAAGGATAAGATCACGGGTACAAGCGGCCCAAATGAGTTTGGGTCTCTCCCTTAGAGATAGGGTGAGAAGCTCTGCCATCCGGGAGGAACTCAAAGTAAAGCCGCTGCTCCTCCACATGGAGAGGAGCCAGATGAGGTGGTTCGGGCATCTGGTCAGGATGCCACCCGAACGCCTCCCTAGGGAGGTGTTTAGGGCACGTCCAACCGGTAGGAGGCCACGGGGAAGACCCAGGACACGTTGGGAAGACTATGTCTCCCGGCTGGCCTGGGAACGCCTCGGGATCCCCCGGGAAGAGCTGGACGAAGAGGCTGGGGAAAGGGAAGTCTGGGTTTCCCTGCTTAGGCTGTTGCCCCCGCGACCCGACCTCGGATAAGCGGAAGATGATGGATGGATGGATGGATGGATGGATGTACTTAACAAAAAAAAAACTTTCTTATTCTTTTCTGTTCGCCTGTGTTACCATAATTGAGGTATTGGGCAGAAATAATTACATTAACTGTTACAAAATTAACTGTTACAAAATATATACTCCTCCTAGGTACTTAAGGAGTTCAAGTACCTAGGAGTCTTGTTCACGAGTGAGGGAAGAGTGGATGGTGAGATCGACAGGCGGATCGGTGCGGCGTCTTCAGTAATGTATCGGTCCGTTGTGGTGAAGAAGGAGCTGAGCCGGAAGGCAAAGCTCTCAATTTACCGCTCGATCTACGTTCCCATCCTCACCTATGGTCATGAGCTTTGGGTCATGACCGAAAGGATAAGATCACGGGTACAAGCGGCCCAAATGAGTTTCCAGGTCTCTCCCTTAGAGATAGGGTGAGAAGCTCTGCCATCCGGGAGGAACTCAAAGTAAAGCCGCTGCTCCTCCACATCGAGAGGAGCCAGATGAGGTGGTTCGGGCATCTGGTCAGGATGCCACCCGAACGCCTCCCTAGGGAGGTGTTTAGGGCACGTCCAACCGGTAGGAGGCCACGGGGAAGACCCAGGACACGTTGGGAAGACTATGTCTCCCGGCTGGCCTGGGAACGCCTCGGGATCCCCGGGGAAGAGCTAGACGAAGTGGCTGGGGAGCGGGAAGTCTGGGCTTCCCTGCTTAGGCTGCTGCCCCCGCGACCCGACCTCGGATAAGCGGAAGATGATGGATGGATGGATGGATGTACTTAACAAAAAAAAAACTTTCTTATTCTTTTCTGTTCGCCTGTGTTACCATAATTGAGGTATCGGGCAGAAATAATTACATTAACTGTTACAAAATTAACTGTTACAAAATATATACTCCTCCTAGGTACTTGAGGAGTTCAAGTACCTAAGAGTCTTGTTCACGAGTGAGGGAAGAGTGGATTGTGAGATCGACAGGCGGATCGGTGCGGCGTCTTCAGTAATGTATCGGTCCGTTGTGGTGAAGAAGGAGCTGAGCCGGAAGGCAAAGCTCTCAATTTACCGCTCGATCTACGTTCCCATCCTCACCTATGGTCATGAGCTTTGGGTCATGACCGAAAGGATAAGATCACGGGTACAAGCGGCCCAAATGAGTTTGGGTCTCTCCCTTAGAGATAGGGTGAGAAGCTCTGCCATCCGGGAGGAACTCAAAGTAAAGCCGCTGCTCCTCCACATGGAGAGGAGCCAGATGAGGTGGTTCGGGCATCTGGTCAGGATGCCACCCGAACGCCTCCCTAGGGAGGTGTTTAGGGCACGTCCAACCGGTAGGAGGCCACGGGGAAGACCCAGGACACGTTGGGAAGACTATGTCTCCCGGCTGGCCTGGGAACGCCTCGGGATCCCCCGGGAAGAGCTGGACGAAGAGGCTGGGGAAAGGGAAGTCTGGGTTTCCCTGCTTAGGCTGTTGCCCCCGCGACCCGACCTCGGATAAGCGGAAGATGATGGATGGATGGATGGATGGATGGATGTACTTAACAAAAAAAAAACTTTCTTATTCTTTTCTGTTCGCCTGTGTTACCATAATTGAGGTATTGGGCAGAAATAATTACATTAACTGTTACAAAATTAACTGTTACAAAATATATACTCCTCCTAGGTACTTAAGGAGTTCAAGTACCTAGGAGTCTTGTTCACGAGTGAGGGAAGAGTGGATGGTGAGATCGACAGGCGGATCGGTGCGGCGTCTTCAGTAATGTATCGGTCCGTTGTGGTGAAGAAGGAGCTGAGCCGGAAGGCAAAGCTCTCAATTTACCGCTCGATCTACGTTCCCATCCTCACCTATGGTCATGAGCTTTGGGTCATGACCGAAAGGATAAGATCACGGGTACAAGCGGCCCAAATGAGTTTCCAGGTCTCTCCCTTAGAGATAGGGTGAGAAGCTCTGCCATCCGGGAGGAACTCAAAGTAAAGCCGCTGCTCCTCCACATCGAGAGGAGCCAGATGAGGTGGTTCGGGCATCTGGTCAGGATGCCACCCGAACGCCTCCCTAGGGAGGTGTTTAGGGCACGTCCAACCGGTAGGAGGCCACGGGGAAGACCCAGGACACGTTGGGAAGACTATGTCTCCCGGCTGGCCTGGGAACGCCTCGGGATCCCCGGGGAAGAGCTAGACGAAGTGGCTGGGGAGCGGGAAGTCTGGGCTTCCCTGCTTAGGCTGCTGCCCCCGCGACCCGACCTCGGATAAGCGGAAGATGATGGATGGATGGATGGATGTACTTAACAAAAAAAAAACTTTCTTATTCTTTTCTGTTCGCCTGTGTTACCATAATTGAGGTATCGGGCAGAAATAATTACATTAACTGTTACAAAATTAACTGTTACAAAATATATACTCCTCCTAGGTACTTGAGGAGTTCAAGTACCTAAGAGTCTTGTTCACGAGTGAGGGAAGAGTGGATTGTGAGATCGACAGGCGGATCGGTGCGGCGTCTTCAGTAATGTATCGGTCCGTTGTGGTGAAGAAGGAGCTGAGCCGGAAGGCAAAGCTCTCAATTTACCGCTCGATCTACGTTCCCATCCTCACCTATGGTCATGAGCTTTGGGTCATGACCGAAAGGATAAGATCACGGGTACAAGCGGCCCAAATGAGTTTGGGTCTCTCCCTTAGAGATAGGGTGAGAAGCTCTGCCATCCGGGAGGAACTCAAAGTAAAGCCGCTGCTCCTCCACATGGAGAGGAGCCAGATGAGGTGGTTCGGGCATCTGGTCAGGACACGTTGGGAAGACTATGTCTCCCGGCTGGCCTGGGAACGCCTCGGGATCCCCCGGGAAGAGCTAGACGAAGTGGCTGGGGAGAGGGAAGTCTGGGTTTCCCTGCTTAGGCTGCTGCCCCCGCGACCCGACCTCGGATAAGCGGAAGATGATGGATGGTTGCAAAATATATGGAGACACTTAATGGAATCCAAAATACTGAAACTGTTTGGAACTCTGGTGGTTGATGTCGTTCCCAGGCTGCAGACACCTCTCAGGCATGGCTGCCTTGCTAAATCCGCCCAACTTTGTGCCATTCCTGCCAAGCCAATTTGTTTGTGAAGACTCTCGCTTCCTTCCCGCGCACGTTCTGGCAGGTCGGGAAGACTTTGATGAACCTTTCCCGCCAAAAGCGCCAAGTGGAATTCCCCCCCCCCCCCCCGCATGTTAGGGGTGATGTCAGACGGGAGGTGGAAGCCAGCAGACATCTGGCGACCCCTTTTTTTGCACAATTCCGAGTCGTGCATCTCGCTAGCTGCGGCGAACACGCCTCATTTGTCTTTATCCATTACCGGCGAGTCGGCGATAAGCGGCGTGAGGAGGCTGCGAATGTCTCCTCACTGGCGGGGTCGTATCGCCGACACTTCACAGAGCGGAATGAAGGAGGCGCCACTCCAGGGGTTCTCCGTCTTTAATCCGCGGACATTATCTTCCTCACTGTAAGCGGGTCTTGGCTCGTTAGCTCGCAGCCTGCCGGGGCCGCAGCGAGGCGAAGGGAAGGAGGGAGAACCTCCCCGAATGTAATCTGCGGATTAGGAGGGCGAGACCAATTCCTGCTGCCAGCCTGACCTTGTGGAGGCTTTTGCCTGAGCTGCGGTGGAATGAAGATTTCAGCACAGGAGCGGGGTTTTTCTTTTTTTTTCTTTTTTTTTTTTTTCCCCGGGAAGAGTAGCTTTTCCCTGGTGAGGGTTCACAGCCTTGCCTCTGTGATCCCCACTAAATGTCAGCGAGTGTTCCTGGCACGGTACGGTTCTGGCAAACAGAAACACGAGCACCACTTAGTCCTGAATTAATGAGACATCTTCTCGTGCAAGTGTTTTTTTTGTATAATTAAACAACAATTACGAGCTACTTTCCGTTGCTCAAAAAGGTTCGTTAGGTCTTCCCATTCGTATACTAAGTGAAGTGAATTATATTTATATAGCACTTTTCTCAAGTGACACCCAATATCTAAGTTACATTTAAAGCAGTGTGGGTGGCACTGGGAGCAGGTGGGTAAAGTGTCTTGCCCAAGGACACAACGGCAGGAACTGGGATGGCACAAGCGGGAATCGAACCTGCAACCCTCAAGTCGCCCCGCTGCTCGTTCTCTATAAAGTGCTACCTTTTGAAATGTGCATTTCATCGTTATTCACTTTAGCGGTACCATTTAAAATGTCCAGTTTATCTTTTATTCCGTTTTTAACTTAAGCATTAGCGCTACCTTTTAAAATGTGCATTTCATCTTTTTTTTGTATTAGAATTAGCGCTATCTTTTAAAATGTGTATTTCATATTTTTTTCACTTTAGCATATGTTGTACCATTTAAAATGTGCATTTTATCTTTTTTCCTTTTTTAAACTTTAGCATTAGCGCTACCTTTTTAAAATGTGCATTTCATCTTTATTCACTTTAGCATTAGCGGTACCTTTTTAAATGTGCATTTTATCTTTTTTTCCTTTTTTAAACTTAAGCATTAGCGCTACCTTTTAAAATGTGCATTTCATCTTTTTTTTTGTATTAGAATTAGCGCTATCTTTTAAAATGTGTATTTCATATTTTTTTCACTTTAGCATATGTTGTACCATTTAAAATGTGCATTTTATCTTTTTTCCTTTTTTAAACTTTAGCATTAGCGCTACCTTTTTAAAATGTGCATTTCATCTTTATTCACTTTAGCATTAGCGGTACCTTTTTAAAATGTGCATTTGATCTTTTTTTCCTTTTTTAAACGTTAGCATTAGCGCTACCTTTTTAAAATGTGCATTTCATCTTTATTCACTTTAGCATTAGCGGTACCTTTTTAAAATGTGCATTTGATCTTTTTTTCCTTTTTTAAACGTTAGCATTAGCGCTACCTTTTTAAAATGTGCATTTCATCTTTATTCACTTTAGCATTAGCGGTACCTTTTTTAAAACGTGCATTTTATCTTTTTTTTCTGTTTTAAACTTTAGCATTAGCCTTTCCTTTTAAAATGTGCATTTCATCTTTTTTTTATTAGAATTAGCGCTACCTTTTTAAAATGTGCATTTCATCTTTATTCACTGTAGCGGTACCATTTAAAATGTCCAGTTTATCTTTTATTCCGTTTTTAACTTAAGCATTAGCGCTACCTTTTAAAATGTGCATTTCATCTTTTTTTTGTATTAGAGTTAGCGCTATCTTTTAAAATGTGTATTTAATATTTTTTTCACTTTAGCATATGTTGTACCATTTAAAATGTGCATTTTATCTTTTTCCTTTTTTAAACTTTAGCATTAGCGCTACCTTTTTAAAATGTGCATTTCATCTTTATTCACTTTAGCATTAGCGGTACCTTTTTAAAATGTGCATTTTATCTTTTTTTCCTTTTTTAAACTTAAGCATTAGCGCTACCTTTTAAAATGTGCATTTCATCTTTTTTTTTGTATTAGAATTAGCGCTATCTTTTAAAATGTGTATTTCATATTTTTTTTCACTTTAGCATATGTTGTACCATTTAAAATGTGCATTTTATCTTTTTTCCTTTTTTAAACTTTAGCATTAGCGCTACCTTTTTAAAATGTGCATTTCATCTTTATTCACTTTAGCATTAGCGGTACCTTTTTTAAAATGTGCATTTTATCTTTTTTCCTTTTTTAAACTTTAGCATTAGCGCTACCTTTTTAAAATGTGCATTTCATCTTTATTCACTTTAGCATTAGCGGTACCTTTTTAAAATGTGCATTTTATCTTTTTTTCCTTTTTTAAACTTTAGCATTGGCGCTACCTTTTTAAAATGTGCATTTCATCTTTATTCACTTTAGCATTAGCGGTACCTTTTTTAAAATGTGCATTTTATCTTTTTTTCCTTTTTTAAACTTTAGCATTAGCGCTACCTTTTAAAATGTGCATTTCATCTTTTTTTTTGTATTAGAATTAGCGCTATCTTTTAAAATGTGTATTTCATATTTTTTTCACTTTAGCATATGTTGTACCATTTAAAATGTGCATTTTATCTTTTTTCCTTTTTTAAACGTTAGCATTAGCGCTACCTTTTTAAAATGTGCATTTCATCTTTATTCACTTTAGCATTAGCGGTACCTTTTTAAATGTGCATTTTATCTTTTTTTCCTTTTTTAAACTTTAGCATTAGCGCTACCTTTTTAAAATGTGCATTTCATCTTTATTCACTTTAGCATTAGCGGTACCTTTTTAAAATGTGCATTTTATATTTTTTTCCTTTTTTAAACTTTAGCATTAGCGCTACCTTTTTAAAATGTGCATTTCATCTTTATTCACATTAGCATTAGCGGTACCTTTTTTAAAATGTGCATTTTATCTTTTTTTTCTGTTTTAAACTTTAGCATTAGCCTTTCCTTTTAAAATGTGCATTTCATCCTTTTTTTATTAGAATTAGCGCTACCTTTTTAAAATGTGCATTTCATCTTTATTCACTTTAGCATTAGCTGCACCTTTTTAAAATGTGCATTTTATCTTTTTTTTATTAGTATTAGCGCTACCTTTTAAAATGTGCATTTCATCTTTTTTTTAATTAGAATTAGCGCTATCTTTTAAAATGTGTATTTCATATTTTTTTCACCTGAGCATTAGTGGTACCATTTAAAATGTGCATTCAATCTTATTTCCACTTTAAAATGTAGCATTAGCGCTACCTTTTTAAAATTTAGCATTAGCACTACCTTGTAAAATGTGCATTTAATATTTTTTCTTTAACATTTTTAACTTTAGTATTAGTGTGTGAACGACTTTCCCTGCCGCTCGGGTTCCATGGACCACTCAGGAACCCTCAAGTTGCTGGCACGGCCACTCTACCAACCGAGCTATGCTACTCAAATTCAAATATTTATCATTATATTACTTCAATCATCCATCCATCCATCTTCTTCGGCTTATCAGAGGTGGGGTCACGGGGGCAGCAGCCTAAGCAGGCAAGCCCAGACTTTCCTCTCCCCAGCCACTTGGTCCAGCTCCTTTCCGGGGGATCCCGTGGCATTCCCAGGCCAGCCGGGAGACATAGTCTTCCCACTTTGGCTGCCCGGGGCCTTCAGAATTCACAATGTCTGTGCACTGTAAGTGAACGGGCACATCAATCAATCAATCAATCAATCAATCAATGTTTACTTATATAGCCCTAAATCACTAGTGTTTCAAAGGGCTGCACAAACCACAACACAAACCACTACCACATCCTCAGTAGGCCCACATAAGGGCACGGAAAACTCACACCTAGTGGGACGTCGGTGACAATGACTATGAGAAACCTTGGAGAGGACCGCATATGTGGCAATGGATGTCGATCGGGTCTAACATGATACTGTGAAAGTTCAATCCATAATGGATCCACATACAGTTGATAGATAATTGCCATAGCCAATCGGATCAGAAGTTGTCGTCAGTATATTCACTTGGGACTCCCAAGTGAGTATCCAATCACAAAATTGCGAATACAGGAAGTGGCACCGAAGCCATAGAAAGCCACGGAACACTCACAAAGAAGGAGAGCAAAATGTTGATGAGGTGGCAGATATTTATTTGCAAGGCCATTTTCAAGAAGGATATTTAAAAGAAACTACGTCTTGTGAGACGAGGTCGGCCCACACCGGACTGTAAAAGGTAAACAAATACAAACCCTGTTTCCATAAGAGTTAGGAAATTGTGTTAGATGTAAATATAAACAGAATACAATGATTTGCAAATCATTTTCAACCCATTTTCAGTTAAATTCACTACAAAGACAAGATATTTGATGTTCAAACTCATACATTTTCATTTTATTTTGCAAATTATAATTAGAATTTCATGGCTGCAACATGTGCCAAAGTAGTTGGGAAAGGGCATGTTCACCACTGTGTTACATCACCTTTTCTTTTAACAACACTCAATAAATGTTTGGGAACTGAGGAAACTAATTGTTGAAGCTTTGAAAGTGGAATTCTTTCTCATTCTTGTTTTATGTAGAGCTTCAGTCCTTCAACAGTCCGGGGTCTCCGCTGTCCTATTTTACGCTTCATAATGCGCCACACATTTTCCATGGGAGACAGGTCTGGACTGCAGGCGGGCCAGGAAAGTACCTGCACTCTTTTACTACGAAAGCACGCTGTTGTAACACGTGGCTTGGCATTGTCTTGCTGAAATAAGCAGGGGCGTCCATGAAAAAGACAGCGCTTAGATGGCAGCATATGTTGTTCCAAAAGCTGTATGTACCTTTCAGCATTAATGGTGCCTTCACAGATGTGTAAGTTACCCATGCCTTGGGCACTAATGCACCCCCATACCATCACACATGCTGGCTTTTACACTTTGTGTCGATGACAGTCTGGATGTTTCGCATCCCCTTTGTTCCGGATGACACGATGTGGAATATTTCCAAAAACAATTTGAAATGTGGACTCGTGAGACCACAGAACACTTTTCTACTTTGCATCAGTCCATTTTGTATTGAAGTGGGTGTAGCAAACTTCCTGTTGATTTTAGCCAGGGGGTGTCATTGGATGAAATATTGGTCTAAGTGAGACCTACGTAGTGGTTTTTGTTTCCTGTTTCTACGACATTCCTACTGGAAGTTGGGGACAGTTTTCCACATTGCATCAGTCCATCTTAGATGATCTCGGGCCCAGAGAAGCTGACAGCGTTTCTGGATGTTGTTGATAAATGGCTTTCGCTTTGCATAGTAGAGCTTTAACTTGCACTTACATATGTAGCGAAAAACTGTATTTAGTGACAGTGGTTTTCTGAAGTGTTCCTGAGCCCATGTGGTGATATCCTTTAAAGATTGATGTCAGTTTTTGATACAGTGCCGTCTGAGGGATGGAAGGTCACGGTCATTCATTGCAACTTACATGGAGTGATTTCTCCACATTCTCGGAACCTTTTGATGATATTATGGAGCGTAGATGTTGAAATCCCTAAAATTTCTTGCAATTGCACTTTGAGAAAGGTTGTTCTTAAACTGTTTGACTATTTGCTCACGCAGTTGTGGACAAAGGGGTGTACCTCGCCCCATCCTTTCTTGTGAAAGACTGAGCATTTTTTTGGGAAGCTGTTTTTATACCCAATCATGGCACCCACCTGTTCCCAATTAGCCTGCACACCTGTGGGATGTTCCAAATAAGTGTTTGATGAGCATTCCTCCACTTTGTCAGTATTTATTGCCACCTTTCCCAACTTCTTTGTCACGTGTCGCTGGCATCAAATTCTAAAGTTAATGATTATTTGCCAAAGAAACAAAAAGTTTCTGAGTTTGAACATCAAATATGTTGTCTTTGTGGCATATTCAACTGAATATGGGTTGAAAAGGATTTGCAAATCATTCCGTTTTTATTTACACTTAACACAATTTCCCAACTCATATGGAAACTTAGGGGGGAAATTATGTATTTCGTTGGGCCAAAGGATTAATAATGTGGTGTATTTGTCAGAAAAAATAACAGAGAAAATACAGTTCAAAAAGGCTGTGAAAGTCAATGTTTTTTTACTGTAAATTCATAATGGAGACAATTCTGAGGGAGCACTCATGCTCTCATACCTGCCACTGCCTCCTCCTTTAGCCATCAATCCATCAATCAAAGTTGATTTATATAGACCGTAATCACAAGTGCCTGAAAGGAGGTCTGGGGGGGGGGGGGGGGGGGTGGGGGACGAGCCAACCTAGACTTGACAGCTGATTGGCCTCAGGTGACCTTCTGAAGAAGACTGCGGATGAGTCCAAACACGACAGGTGAACGTTCCATCTGGTGTCCTGAAAATATTGTCCCACTAAAAAACTATTTGGAAATATACACGAGCTATTTACCGTTGGTACTAGAGTTGTCTCCATACCAATACTTTGTCTTAATGTCTTAATTGTCTTTATTGTAACAAATAATGTTAGTGTAGATGAAACATATGTTTATTATTGTCTTTTAGTCCTTAAAACATGTTGAACACACTAGACAACTTGTCTTTTAGTAGTAAGTAAACAAACAAAGACTCCTAATTAGTCTGCAGTAACATATTGTCATTTATACACCTGTTTTTTTTTGTCTACTTTATGAGGGACAAACTGTAAAAATGGATTATTAATCCACTTGTTCATTTACTGTTAATATCTGCTTATATTCTGTTTGAACA
This sequence comes from Nerophis ophidion, assembly GCF_033978795.1. NCBI lineage: Eukaryota > Metazoa > Chordata > Actinopteri > Syngnathiformes > Syngnathidae > Nerophis > Nerophis ophidion. The sequence goes on from NC_084631.1 coordinate 41,577,554, forward strand.
TGTTCTATCTACACTTCTGTTCAAATGTAATAATCACTTATTCTTCTCTTCTTTGATACTGGACATTAGTTTTGGATGATACCGCACATTTTGGTATCGATGCGATACAGAGTAGTCATAGGATCATACATTGGTCATATTCAAAGTCCTCATCGATCTTTACATCGCTCTTACATCGATCTGACAACGATATTATTGGTCATACATTGATCTTTCCACTGATCTTACATCGATCTTTACCCTGATCTTATATCGATGTTTACATTGATCCTACATCGATCTGTACAACGCTCTTACATTGATCTTACATCGATGTTTACATTGATCTTACATCGATCTTTACATTGACCTTACATTGATCTTTACATTGATCTTACATCGATTTTTACATTGATCGTACATCGATCTTTACCCTGATCTTATATCAATGTTTACATTGATCTTACATCGATCTTATATTGATCTTACATCGATCTTTACCCTGATCTTATATCGATGTTTACATTGATCCTACACCGATCTGTACAACGGTCTTACATTGATGTTTACATCGATCTTACATTGATCTTACATCGATTTTTACATTGATCGTACATCGATCTTTACCCTGATCTTATATCAATGTTTACATTGATCCTACATCGATCTGTACATTGATCTTACATCGATCTTACATTGATCTTACATCAATCTTATATTGATCTTACATCAATCTTTACCCTGATCTTATATCGATGTTTACATTGATCCTACATCGATCTGTACAACGGTCTTATATTGATCTTACATCGATGTTTACATTGATCTTACATCAATATTTACATTGATCTTACATCGATATTTACATTGATCTTACATCGATATTTACATTGATCTTACATCGATCTTTAGATTGACCTGACATTGATCTTTACATTGATGTTACATCAATCTCATATTGATCTTACATCGATCTTTACCCTGATCTTATATCAATGTTTACATTGATCCTACATCGATCTTACATTGGTCTTACATCAATCTTACATTGATCTTACATCGATATTTAAATCGGTCTTACATCGATCTTACATTGATTTTATATCGATCTGTACATCGGTCTTACATCAATCTTACATTGATCTTACATCGATCTTTAGACTGACCTGACATTGATCTTTAGATTGACCTGACATCGATCTTACATTGATCTTACATCGATCTTTACCCTGATCTTATATCAATGTTTACATTGATCCTACATCGATCTGTACATTGATCTTACATCGATCTTACATTGATCTTACATCAATCTTATATTGATCTTACATCAATCTTTACCCTGATCTTATATCGATGTTTACATTGATCCTACATCGATCTGTACAACGGTCTTATATTGATCTTACATCGATGTTTACATTGATCTTACATCAATATTTACATTGATCTTACATCGATATTTACATTGATCTTACATCGATCTTTAGATTGACCTGACATTGATCTTTACATTGATGTTACATCAATCTCATATTGATCTTACATCGATCTTTACCCTGATCTTATATCAATGTTTACATTGATCCTACATCGATCTGTACATTGGTCTTACATCAATCTTACATTGATCTTACATCGATATTTAAATCGGTCTTACATCGATCTTACGTTGATTTTATATCGATCTGTACATCGGTCTTACATCAATCTTACATTGATCTTACATCGATCTTTAGACTGACCTGACATTGATCTTTAGATTGACCTGACATCGATCTTACATCGATTTTTACATTGATCGTACATCGATCTTTACCGAATCAATTTTAAACTCCAATTTGTTTTTAAATGATTAAACAACCTGGCGCCAACATATCTCTCCGACCTCCTTCAGCCTTACTGCCCCACCCGGACCCTAAAATCAGTCAATCAGCTGCTACTGACGGCCCCTGACACAAGGCTGAAGGTTAGAGGTGACAGAGCTTTCGCTGCTGCTGCTCCCAAGCTCTGGAACGCCCTAGCTTGGAGTTTTAGACAAGCCTCCTCTCTTAAAAACATACTTTTATTCCTTGGCTTTTAATACTCAGTGATATTCATCCTGCAATGGCGCCCTATTATACACCTGCTGTGAACCTATTTTTATGTTTTATTCATTTTATTTTTATTTTATTTATTTATTTTTTATCGTGTTCTGTTTGTGTTGTTTGCTCGGTTTCTCGTTTTTAACCTGCCCATTGTACAGCACTTTGGCTACCCCTGTGGTAAATTTTAAACGTGCTATATAAATAAAGTTGATTTGATTTGATTTACAGCTGTCTTACATCAATCTTTACCTTGATGATACTACATCACTCTTACATTGATATATACATTGGTTTTACATCAATCTTTACAGCGATCTTACATCAATCTTACATTGATCTTTAATTCGGCCTTGCATTGATCTTTACATCGGTCTTACATCGATCTTTACATTGATCTTTACATCGGTCCAACATCAATCTTTACATCGATCTTTACATTGATTTAACATCGATCTTTACATGGCTCTTAAATGATCTCACATTGATCTTACATCGATCTTTACATTTTTCTTACATTGGTCTTTACATTGTTCTTACATCGGTCTTAATGTTACATCTATCTTTACCCTGATCGTTTATCGATGTTAACATTGATCTTACATCGATCTTTACAGCGGTCTTACATCGATCTTGACATTGTTCTTACATCGGTCTTAATGTTACATCGATCTTCACCCTGATCGTTTATCGATGTTAACATTGATTTTACATCGATCATTACATTGGTCTTACATCGATCTTTACAGCAGTCTGACATTGATCTTACATCGATCTTTACATTGAACTTACATCGTTCTTTACATTGATCCTACATCGATCTTTACGTCGGTCTTACATCAATCTTACATTGATCATTACATCGAGCTTTACTTTGATCTTACATTGATCTTTACATTGATCTTACATTGATCTTACATCAATCTTTGTATCGGTCTTACATCGATTGATCTTACATCGATCTTACAATGATACATCAATCTTACATTGATCTTACATGATACTACATCACTCTTACATTGATCTTACATCAGTCTTTACAGCAGTCTTCCATTGATCTTACGTCAATCTTACAATGATACATCACTCTTAAATCGATCTTACATTGATCTTTACGCCGGTCTTACATTGATCTTTACATTGATCTTTACATCGGTCTAACATCAATCTTTACATTGATCTTTACATTGATTTTACATTGATCTTTACATTGTTCTTACATCGGTCTTAATGTTACATCTATCTTTACCCTGATCGTATATCGATGTTAACATCGATCTTTACAGCGGTCTTACATCGATCTTGACATTGTTCTTACATCGATCTTGACATTGTTCTTACATCGGTCTTAATGTTACATCGATCTTCACCCTGATCGTTTATCGATGTTAACATTGATTTTACATCGATCATTACATTGGTCTTACATCGATCTTTACAGCAGTCTGACATTGATCTTACATCGATCTTTACATTGAACTTACATCGTTCTTTACATTGATCCTACATCGATCTTTACGTCGGTCTTACATCAATCTTACATTGATCATTACATCGAGCTTTACTTTGATCTTACATTGATCTTTACATTGATCTTACATTGATCTTACATCAATCTTTGTATCGGTCTTACATCGATTGATCTTACATCGATCTTACAATGATACATCAATCTTACATTGATCTTACATGATACAACATCACTCTTACATTGATCTTACATCAATCTTTACAGTAGTCTTCCATTGATCTTACGTCAATCTTACAATGATACATCACTCTTAAATCGATCTTACATTGATCTTTACGCCGGTCTTACATTGATCTTTACATTGATCTTTACATCGGTCTAACATCAATCTTTGCATTGATCTTTATATTGATTTTACATTGATCTTTACATGGCTCTTACATCGATCTCACATTGATCTTACATCGATCTTTACATTTTTCTTACATTGGTCTTTACATTGTTCTTACATCGGTCTTAATGTTACATCGATCTTTACATTGATCTTACATCGTTCTTTACATTGATCCTACATCGATCTTTACGTCGATCTTACATTGATCATTACATCAATCTTTACTTTGATCTTACATTGATCTTTACATTGATCTTACATTGATCTTCACATTGATCTTACATCAATCTTTATCGGCCTTACATCGATCTTTACATTGATCTTACATCGCTCTTTATGGCGGTCTTATATCGATCTTTACCTTGATCTTACATCGATCTTACAATGATACATCACTCTTACATTGATCCATACATTGATCTTACATCAATCTTTACAGCAGTCTTCCATTGATCTTACATCAATCTTTACAGCAGTCTTCCATTGATCTTACGTCAATCTTACAATGATACATCACTCTTAAATCGATCTTACATTGATCTTTACATCAGCCTTACATTGATCTTACATCGATATTTACATTGATCTTTACATCAGTCTTACATTAGTCTTACATCGATCTTTACATTGATCTTTTCATCGATCTTTACAATGATACTACATGGCTCTTACATCGATACTACATCAATTCTTTACATGGCTCTTACATGTGGTCCACAACAACACAACCAGAGGAGATGTGTTCCAGGTGTAAGTGTTTTCTTGGCCAGCTTTGGCTTCATAGTCTGTTGGCAGACTTGGTTGGTGTGTCAACATTGTTGAGTCGGTGACGGGGTGGTTGTTGAAGATTTCAGATGGACTGAGCGACTGATATTTATCAACTTACATGATATTCGGCATTTCACAGTAGATTTAGTTTGAATTGAACCTGAAACATGGACATCACAAACCCCAAAGTTAAACCAAAGGAATCAAAGTGAATTTTCTTTCCAGTATCCACACTGTTTGTCTGAGCGAATGTGTTTTTTTTTTCCCTTTGCAGAGCTTTTAAATGGGAAATTATTGTTCAGTCTACAAACAACAAATGTGACATTTCTGCCAAACAAAGACATAGCTATCATCACTTAAGGAAAATGGAATAACACTTATGACATTTTCAATGTTCTGCAGACGTTTATTGTTTCACAGGTGAGGTCTGTGATAACTCATATATATATATATATATATATATATATATATATATATATATATATAGATATAGAAGTTGTCACTTTTGTCAGCCAATTAGAAGCTGAAGGCAACACAGCCTGAAGCTACTTCAACGTATAGAACAGCACTTAGGCCCTGAAAAAAACACACAACGCTTAATTGAAATGTCAAACGCTTTTCTTATTATTTTCTCCCCCCCAAAAAAGGGATAAACTGCTGTAACCCCCATCAGCCTTTTCTTTATTGCCTCTGAAAAGGTTTTTGAGTGCGAGCGGCGGACGGGAACCCCGCGTGGATAAATGGTAACTGTTACATGAATGTCATCCGGAGCTGGGCCGCTAATGCAAAAATAAACACATCACTTTGATGTGCATGCAACCCCCTTGCTGCAAGTCACTCTTTGAAAAACTTTGTGTTGTTTATTCACACGTTTGTGTCTTTATTTGCAGTTTAAGACAAACACTGACCCACTTCTCTTAAAAAAAAAAACTGAACAAATGTTTGTGTCCCATAAAGTCTGTCATCTTCAAAAATATATTAATACCGTATTTTTCGGACTATAAGTCATCATTAACACATTACCGTAAAATATCAAATAATATTATTTATCTCATTTGCGGAAGAGACGAAGAAAATTTGAGCAATCGTCACACGTTAGGAAAATTGTATGTAAATTATCCAAAAACTTTATGGTCTATGAGTTCCAACTATCGTGGGATCACACTCCTCAGCCTTCCCGGTAAGGTTTATTCAGGTGTACTGGAGAGGAGGCTACGTCGGATAGTCGAACCTCGGATTCAGGAGGAACAGTGTGGTTTTCGTCCTGGTCGTGGAACTGTGGACCAGCTCTATACTCTCGGCAGGGTTCTTGAGGGTGCATGGGAGTTTGCCCAACCAGTCTACATGTGCTTTGTGGACTTGGAGAAGGCATTCGACCGTGTCCCTCGGGAAGTCCTGTGGGGAGTGCTCAGAGAGTATGGGGTACCCGACTGTCTTATTGTGGCAGTCCGCTCCCTGTATGATCAGTGCCAGAACTTGGTCTGCATCAAGTCGGACACGTTTCCAGTGAGAGTTGGACTCCGCCAAGGCTGCCCTTTGTCACCCATTCTGTTCAGAACTTTTATGGACAGAATTTCTAGGCGCAGTCAAGGCGTTGAGGGGTTCTGGTTTGGTGACCGCAGGATTAGGTCTCTGCTTTTTGCAGATGATGTGGTCCTGATGGCTTCATCTGACCGGGATCTTCAGCTCTCGCTGGATCGGTTCGCAGCCGAGTGTGAAGCGACCGGAATGAGAATCAGCACCTCCAAGTCCGAGTCCACGGTTCTCACCCGGAAAAGGGTGGAGTGCCATCTCCGGGTTGGGGAGGAGACCCTGCCCCAAGTGGAGGAGTTCAAGTACCTAGGAGTCTTGTTCACGAGTGGGGGAAGAGTGGATCGTGAGATCGACAGGCGGATCGGTGCGGCGTCTTCAGTAATGCGAACGTTGTACCGATCTGTTGTGGTGAAGAAGGAGCTGAGCCGGAAGGCAAAGCTCTCAATTTACCGATCGATCTATGTTCCCATCCTCACCTATGGTCATGAGCTTTGGGTCATGACCGAAAGGATAAGATCACGGGTACAAGCGGCCCAAATGAGTTTCCTCCGCCGGGTGGCGGGGCTCTCCCTTAGAGATAGGGTGAGAAGCTCTGCCATCCGGGAGGAACTCAAAGTAAAGCCGCTGCTCCTCCACATCGAGAGGAGCCAGATGAGGTGGTTCGGGCATCTGGTCAGGATGCCACCCGAACGCCTCCCTAGGGAGGTGTTTAGGGCACGTCCAGCCGGTAGGAGGCCACGGGGAAGACCCAGGACACGTTGGGAAGACTATGTCTCCCGGCTGGCCTGGGAACGCCTCGGGATCCCCCGGAAAGAGCTAGACGAAGTGGCTGGTGAGAGGGAAGTCTGGGCTTCCCTGCTTAGGCTGCTGCCCCCGCGACCCGACCTCGGATAAGCGGAAGATGATGGATGGATGGATGGAGTTTCTAATGAACAGATGAGAGCTGTCTTTGTTGCACCAAGCAAAGTCTTGGAAGATTCCGCCGTGTACACTGGAATGACACGGGAGGGGTTATACATTGTCCTCAAAGACCTGCCGAAGCTGAATCCAGGACGAGCCCAAGCCCGAGGCATTCTCTTTTTTTTGTCTTCAATGTGACCAAAAACAATGACTGTTTACATACACCCCATTTCTGTTGTGGCATGTGTTGTCGCGTAAACGTTGAATATCTAAATAAATCAGAATCAGACATATTTTATTAATCACTGAGGGGAAATTAAAATTTTCAGCACAATCCAGTTCAAAATCAGACAAACATTACAGGGAGACAGAACAGGATCGCTGACGGGTCTGCCAACTTCCGGTGCCCCTTACAAAATAGGAGACGTAAACCTTTTTCGTCAGAGCGTGTTGCAGGACTGTACAGAGAGTACAGCGGCCATGTCCCTCCTCAGATTTGAGTCTAAATTGAATTCTGTCTCTGTTTGATTCCTTGCTTTTTGTCTTGTTTAATAGATGTCATCAGTGTTTGAACCTGACAACACACACATCAGCAATCGTCACACACACGTCAACCAATAAGAATCTGGTGGTGGAGGGTCATGGCAGAAGTGCATTGTGGGTCATGGAATGCCAACTGCTATATGCTATATCAGGGGTCACCAAAGCGGTGCCCGCGGGCACCAGGTCGCCCGTAAGGACCAGATGAGTCGCCCACTGGCCTGTTCTACAAATAGCTCAAATAGCAGCACTTACCAGTGAGCTGCCTCAATTTTTTAAAATTTTATTTATTTACTAGCAAGGCGGTCTTGCTTTACTCGACATTTTTAATTCTAATGGAGACAAAACTAGTAGAATTTGAAAATCCGAGAAAATATTTTAAAGACTTGATCTTCACTTGTTTAAATAAATTAATTTCTTTACTTTGCTTCTCATAACTTTCAGAAATACATTGTTAGGGTAAAAAATACAACTTTAAAAATTATTTTTGAATTTTTAAACACATATACCTTTTTACCTTTTAAATTCCTTCCTCCTCTTTCCTGATAATTTAAATCAATGTTCAAGTAAATTTATTTGTTTTATTGTAAAGAATAATAAATACATTTTATTTTTTTATTTTAGCTTCTGTTTTTTCGACGAAGAATATTTGTGAAATATTTCTTTAAACTTATGATTAAAATTAAAAAAAAAATATTCTGGCAAATCCAGAAAATCTGTAGAATAAAGTCTTGAATTTCTTTTAAAATTTTTGTTCTGGAAAATCTAGAAGAAAAAATGATTTGTCTTTGTTAGAAATATAGCTTGGTCCAATTTGTTATATATTCTAACAAAGTGCAGATTGGATTTTTAATCTGTTTAAAACATGTCATCAAAATTTTAAACTTAATCTTAATCAGGAAAAATGACTAATTACGTTCCAAAAATTCTTTTTTAAATTTTTTCCAAAAGATTCGAATTAGCTAGTTTTTCTCTTCTTTTTTTGGGTTGAATTTTTAATTTTAAAAAGTTGAAATTAAAATAAACTGTTTCAAAATTTAATTTTAAATTTTTTTTTTCGTTTTTTCTTCTCTTTTAAACCGTTCAATTAAGTGTTTTTTTTTAATCATTTATTCTCTATAAAAAACCTTCTGTAGAAGGAAAAATGGACGGAAATATTTATCTGTATCTATATATATTTATTGTGAGAAATCATTAAGATGATCATTGTTTCCACAAAGATAAATATCATTAATTATTAATAATAAAAGAGTTAAAGGTAAATTAAGCAAATTGGCTACTTCTGGCAATTTATTTAAGTGTGTATCAAACTGGTAGCCCTTCTGGCAATTTATTTGTGAATCAAACTGGTAGCCCTTCCGGTTAATCAGTACCCA